>NC_051162.1:58696984-58996984 GCF_013339745.2 Dermacentor silvarum
TTCCGTGCTAGAATACATAACTACATAGATACATACATAACAACCTAAAATTGCAATCACCAAATACATTTGTAAGTACATGAAAATTTATATTTCCTACAAAAATGTTTTTTTTTTAAATATAACTGATCAAATCTGTCCTATATACAGGGTGTTTCAGTCAACTTGGGACAAACTTTAAAAAGATGCAAATGCTCCGTAGGTGGACAGAACCAAAGTAATATTGTTTGCCGTCGCTTGGGGATACTCAGACTATTTTTTGTACTCCGCCTAATTAGACTTAATTATTTATTCAACTTCTCAACTATTCTAATTAGATGACAAGTGTCAATTAGAAGATTGTATAGAGCAACATGAGAAACTCCCGATACAGCTTCTGTTGCTCAATACGTGCAACACAAGTGTTTTTCCGAGCGTGAAAGATGCCTGCGAATACACATAAAGTGCCTCGAGCGGCCAGTCGGACGAGAATTTTGCGTATATTCACGGGCTTCTTTCACGCTCGGAAAAACCATTTTATGTTGCACGTATTGAGCAACAGAAAGCTGTATTGGGAGTTTCTCATGTTGCTCTACAATTTACTCATTGACACTTTTAATCTAATTATAATAATTGAGAAGTTGAATAAATAATTAAGTCTAATTATCGAATTAGGCCGAGTACAAAAATAGTCTGAGTATCTCCAAGCGACGGCGAACAACATTACCTTCGTTCTGTCCAGCTACGTAGCATTTGCATTTATTAATGTTTAGCTTAAGTTAACTGAACAACCTGTATATATGGTAACCCTAAAACAGCCTGTTTGGTGCCACTTAAAGGAATAAATTTTCAATATTAAATTTCAGGTACAAAAATTCTGGTTTTGGTGGCCTTGAAAAAAATACATATATTGCAAGGTCAATTAGGGAAGTACATGAAATGCACAGCAAGCACACAAGAAACACACCCTGTTATTTTGTACACCAATGTCATGGCAAATCATTGTGAAAAGCTGATTTCGAAAGTCGATAAAAAGCTTGACTGGCGCACATTTTTGATATACTGAAACGCCGTATGTTTCACACATCAACTTGCTTTAAATAAGGTTTGACCAGGAGCATCAAGATGAATTTTCGCTCCTCAACAAGATTCCTTGAGCAAGAATTTTCCCACCTGAATCATTTTTTTTTCAAATGTAAATAGAGTTCTCTGAGCTAAAATGCTGTGTAGCAGATTTTCAATTACAATTCTGGTTTCCTTAATTTTGTAATGCGAAGGCAATGCATGGTCTGTTATAAAATATGTTGCTTGAAAATGTTTTTTTTTTTCCTACTGCAAGACAGCCTAAATATGCCAGATGTATTACTGTTTAGGTGCGAAGTGCCGTATCAATGGCGGCCTTATAAAAACAAACCACTGTTCATTAAGGTACTCTACTGGCCACATGCGGATGATAAATTGCCAATTTCTAAATTATTTGTACTTGGTGCGATAATGGAAGATTAGGGCTTGTACATAAATGAGCAAATAATGTTTATTAAATCAGCCATACTATAGTTAATGAATGAAGCTTCAAATGTGTGAGTTCACATTTTTTAAACACAGACCATCATGCATCAGCCAGTAATGCATAAATAAATGTTAAACATCATGCTTAATATTTTCCAACAAGAAATGATTGTATCAAACAGTATAAAAGTATTAAACAGCATATATTAGTTGATTCAAATTAGAATAAAGTGTATACATTTGAGCTGCAAAATTCTATAGTACCAAATTATAGTACAAATTCTATTGAGTACAAAATTTATACAGGAAATCACCTTAAGCTTTCATAAAGCGAGAATACTGTTCACGGTTAACCACAAGGAACAGGGACCCCATTGTCTGAGCATCTTGACCATAAGTGCAGGAGATGGCTGTGCTGGAATCCTGCTTCCTGCATTAGCAGAATAACAGAATCATGAGAGTTGACTCTACATTTCATTACGATCCTATACACTGCAGTGAATTTGATAAGGCAACAAGCTTCTGAAAACAACACCCCTAATTATAGTGACCGAACACAAGGCACAGCTCAATTGGGCAAAAGTTCCAGTTTTCAAATTTAGAAACCGCGATCACTAAGTCATCGTGAATACAAAATGGCATAGAAGCAAAAATGAATATACAGTAGCTTTTTCACTTTGGAAAATAAGAGCATAAAATGTAGACTCTACCAACGACATCTCTTAGCAATGGGCATTTCTCCAGGAGCATGGATGTGATTGCAATATAAAACTCACAATATAAAATCTGCAATGTAGTTGTGCATTACACTTCAGAAGCACTGCAGCAGAAGACTTCATGGGAGAAGACACAATAAGACTGCTGTGCTCAAGGCATGAGAATTGTTTTGAATGCAACATTCATACACTCCGAGACGAAGAGCACTATTGTACAGAGAGAGTGCACAACAGACGAAAATAACGAAACCCCCAACTGCATTCTCACCTGCCCTGCATTACAGTAGCAAAGCAGTACTTGCATCTAGCTCAACAATGTCCAACTCTCCACTGCAGTCTATAAGGCCTTATCTGTATACGTAGTTATTTTTATTTATTGTTGTATATTTCTTTACTGACTGAGTAAGAATCAGTGTTTCAGCAATTTCGCTGGAAAATATGGAACGTCCTTCCAACTATTTTTTGCCCTTGTTAGCTAGGCAATACGCTGAGAAGTACTATTCCCTTATATATACTTACAATCCTTCCTGATGCTCCGAATTTCTACTTCGTGCTCTGAACAGTGACGTATGTGCTTCTACTCAGTTTATGTTGGCTTCCTACAATTTACGTGGTCCTTCATATTGTAGCTGCTCAACTAGAGCCTAAAATTTCGTGCTGTCTCCTAAAAGCACCATCTTTATTGGACAACATATCCTACGTTCCCTCTCACTGTGGGGGAGTTTATGTAAGTGCTGACCTATTTACTAGACCGCAGTGCCACTACTATTTCTCATCCTGTGTTTCCACTACATGCATGAGTCACAATGGCTGCAAATTGGCTCCCTGCCCCACCCTCTCCGATTCCAGGTCACTCTCTCTCTCCTAAATCTACATTTTGTCACCTGGAGAATATCCAAAAGCATGGCATCCTCATGAAAAGTGCTCCTGTTAATCTATTTTTTTTCTCTTCTCCTGTAACGACTGTGTTAAATCAAACATGCTTGCGAATTTCATGAGCAGCTCAGTAAATAAAATAGGCACATGGTTTGCTGAAAAGAGGTTTTCAACTACCATAAGAAGCCACGGTTTCTTGCAAATTCTTCAATTCCCTTGCAGTCTTGATAGCAATCTAGCACATTTTCATTTTGACACTGTTTTCAAAACAATAACAGCCGAAATTTTGAGGTTGCGATAATTATGTGATAATTAAAGGTAGAGGAGTTTGACGCAATGAGCAAATAAGAATCGTATTGCAGAGGGTAAACAATACTCTTTTTCCGCAAATAAATTGGTAGGAGGAGGGTAACTTGAACTGAGCACTGAATGCACAATACAGAACATGATGCTGAAATGCCCCAATCTCTGAATATCCTTGCACAAAAAAAACTTCATTATGAAAGGCAATGATGAAATTGCAAGTATATACTTCATAGTGGTCATATCTGCAATGTGCACTGTGCCATCGGTAATATCTAAAAACTGCATATATACAACTGCACAAAATATGAACCTAAGGCTATCAAAGGAACCTCACAGTATTAAATGGAAACTTGTTTCACAATATTCGACTACACGCTTATATTTACTTACAATGTTGTCTTGTCTGAAGGCAAACATAAGTGGCTTGCCCCTGATGGGTTTCTGATGGAGAGCCCAAAGGCTGCGAATTGTGAGGCTGTCATCTGGATGACCTGCAAGAAATGACATTTTTAGTTCCACATAAACAAATGCTACCAGAACGAGAGACAAGATCACTGGCAATAAAGGTGATTTTGGTTGGCAAGAGAAAAATCAAAGTATGGACTCGGTACAGCTTACTGAGAAAAAAAAAAGCCTCATACCACAGATGTTGCAGTGAAAGTTCATTGCATTGAAATTTCCACACACATGTACTTTTGCCTGCTCATACACTGTTGCCAGTGCTGTGCCAGCGGTATTTCTATTGTTTAATATTTCTTGTAGTGCTCACTAAGCTTATTACCAGCTATGAAAGCGGCTAAGTTGAATGTAATGAGTAATCTTAGTGCCACATTGCAAATATACTCGATCACACTAGTGACTTGGGCTACTATGTTGGCAATAAATAGTGTGAATGAAGCAAATTTGATTAATTATTGTTTCCTTCCCCTTTCTGGCCAAACAGCACCAGAGAGTTGTACAATTCAGTGGCAAATCCGTGGTAAATGCAAGAGGAATGCGTTAGAATGTCGCAACTCCTTGCAGGTCTCAAATCCATTATTTAAACCATGTTCACCAAATTTGCAAAGTGTTGTTCAACAAGTCACTTTACACAAGTCCTGCCCTTTCGAGGAGCGAAGTCTTACACACACACACACACGCACACCTGCACCACATGACTCGCTTTCAACAATTTACACACACAAATATGCTTTTTTTACACTTTGACACTCCTACTGAGAAAGCATTAAAAAATTTATTGGACTCACTGCAACCTTCTCAATTAAACCTACAGCTAAAACACATTCTCGAGTCCAAGGGCATGCCTTATAAATTCCATTTCTACGAATTATAATTGGGCTATAGAGGACAATTTTCGAAGGGCATGAGAACCACCCCAGAGAGACCTAAATCTTAGCACTTCATATCTTCAGTAAAAGCTGCTTAAACCAATTGCTATATGCGGAATATCGCAAATAACCAGCTATTCACAATTTAAGCAGTTGTCTCCTTGAATTCGGGAGTGTTACGTGTCAAAACGACAATTTGATTAAGGGGCACGGGATAGCTGGTGACTCTGGATTGATCCTGACCCCTAGGGGTTTTTCAACGTGCCCCCAATGCACGAGACACGGGCGTTTTTGCATTTGTAGGCAAAACATTTTTTGTGCGGGCGAAAAGGCGGCAGCATTTCGCCCGCCACCGCCTCATAAGCAGTTGCCTACTTCAAGGAAATGTGGGCTAACCCAAGGTACACGTTTCACGATCGAAATTAGTGTAATCGTGAAACACACTTTCCCAAATTCTTATTCATGTATTTATGCTGTTGATGAAACGTTTATTTCACAATAACAATCAAGCAAGTGGATTCATAAGGGTAGAGGAGGGGAAAAGGAGGAACTTACACCTTCCACTGGTCCTCCGGCGCCTCCATATGTTCCAGAGTGGCTCGACACCAAACTCGGTTTTCAGGGCGGGGACAGCCGCTGCACCAATTTTGAAGAGGTTTATTGCGTGTAAAACTACCGACTTTATTCAATACACACACACACACAAGCACGCGCGCCCCCGCAAAAAACTCACAAAACACGCACACACGCAAAGTACTCACCAAACACGCACGAACGCACGCACGCGCAAGCACATACAGACCCACATATAAGCACGCGCGCGCACGCACACATGCAAAGCACTCACACAACAGGCACGCGCGCACATACAAAGTGCTCACAAAACACGCACGAACGCACGCACGCGCAAGCACATAGAGACCAGCATACAAGCACGCGCGCGCGCACGCACACATACAAAACACTAAAAAAACATGCACGAACGCACGTACACAGCGCTCAGCAAAAACGCACGGACGCACGCGTAAAGCGCTTACAAAACACGTACGCGCGCGCTAACACACCACACACACACACACACACACACACACACACACACACACACACACACACACACACACACAAACGGCGAGAGAAAGATAGCCCAAAACACGCTGAAGAAGGCGTCCGGCAAGCAGCAGCAGCAGTACGCGGGCGCGCGAAGGAGAGCCAATATTGCGCCGGTACTTTCGAAAGGCGAAGCCAGTCGCCACTTTTTCTACTCGACACAAAACGAACGACCGTGCTATAAGCCGCGCTGAACTCGCAAGAACAACACATTTCCCATAGTTCAAGCGCTCAGAAACAAAGCGGGATTATGCAGGCGCACCACGCCCGACGTGGCCACAGAAACGTTAGTCACACGGGGGCAATCGAGGTAGCCATCTTGCTTAGTCACACGGGGGCAATCGAGGTAGCCATCTTGCCGTAGTACTGCGTGCAACTGCTTTTGCGCTTACATTAGTGAAATATGCTATCGGATCACAATGAGATAATTCTACAGCCAACAATAACACGTAATCAAATAAAGAAACACCAAATGAACGGACACTTGCCTGAAACTTTCCATACTGACAGTAGTACACCGACCGCCGACACCGGGCACGTTGCAACTGCTCGTATCTGCTTCCGTGGATCCATCTTCCAGCGCGTGCCAAGGCTTTGAGTTGAGGTGGGGCACGATTAATACACAACGCACGGACCACGTATCTGATTAGACCGCACATAAAGCCAATCACACGTTTACAAATTATTTCCCAGAGCGCGAGACGCGGACAAAGACAAAAAAGAGACAACGCATCTTTTGAAGCAAGAGTCAACGAGGTGACGTAGCAGCTTCCGCCTTCCCACCCTGCCACGCGCCGGGTTGTCTAGGCAACGGTAAAGCGTCGTAGCGTCAGTTCCGGTCGCTTTTCAGTCGGGAGGGCGCAGCCAGGCGCAGCCGCGTAAATCGCGCTGCGCCGAATTCAGTCGAACTATAAAAATTATCTGCCGTTGCCCCTTTATTCTCACAGCTTTGTTCGTTGGCGTGGCCGCGTGCTTGCTGCCACTTCGTTGTGGTCTCTAGCTGTACCGGTGAGCTGGGAGTGGCGAATACGTTTCGTGTCAAGCGTTACGTTTTTTTTTTCTTTTTTTACGATGTCTGGGCTGCATGACTTTGAGTGCATCGCAGAAATCTTGACCGTGAGTGAGCCGGTCAGCGCGCTTCTACTGGTACGATTAAAATACCAGCTGCGTCCGATCAAGGAGACCATGCCAGGTCACAGCATAAGTTTTAGCGAGATCGTGGCTCGATAAGAGCGCTACATTATTGGTCGTGCCACGTGTGAGGCGCAAGCATTCACATCACTCGTGGCGTCTGCGAAAGGAGTGACAGTTGTGCTCTTCCGCAGTACATGTTTCGGTTTTCCATATTTCCATAGTCCGGAGTTCATTACACTGAAGCAATTAGCGGCATCAGTTCATGGCATTCAAAGAACCATTTATGAACTATATCGATGATGGGCTTCAATTATGTAAGTAGGATCGTCTGACTTGGTTGGTTGACAAGTGAATTAGCCTAATTTTTATGCCTGCGTGTCTAATTACTACCTTGAATTGCTTAAAAAGACATCTCACCGGGGTTCGCAACTTTTTGTTGGGCTGTTAAGGGCACCGCTAAATTCCTGCAAAATTTTGCGAGTTGCTTGCGCGTTTTCATTCAATTACTGAAGTTTGTATTAAAAGTGTCTAATTGCACTGTAGTATCACAGTGCAATCTAATAACTAAATCTAATGATATTTCATGAAATTGCAAGTGAATGTGTCTACTTTTCAAGGTAATACGTTTTGGAGTGCGTGTCATGCCAGTAACATCGGTACCTTAGAAAAAAATGACATACATAGACACACGACTCATTGCGCGGACGTATGCGCGTTCTTATGGCCAGATTTATGCATGCATCCTTGTGTTCAACACCCTTCAGACGTCGATTTAACACCCTTCTTTGAGCAACTTCACACCTTATGTGCCGTATACACCCATATGATAGGGTGTTTTTAACAAAATGGGTGCTAAAAGGGTGTGCACTGGGGTGTAAATGCGGAAAACACCCATTTTAACACCCTTAAGGGTGTGAAAATGTTTAGTGTGTATGATGGACGCGCTTCTGCGTGGACTCAAGTGGTCCATCTGTCTTTGTTACCTAGATGACGTCATCGTTTTCGCTCCTACGTTTGCCACACACCTCGAGTGCCTTCCATTAGTTGTTTCTGTATTTCGAAATGCTGGCCTCCAGCTTAATTCGTCTAAGTGTCATTTCGGTCAACGCCAAATCACCATCCTTGACCATCTTGTTGACTCATCTGGTGTGCGCCCAGAACAAGATAAAGTGCGGGCTGTGCAGAATTTTCCCGTACCGACCAGCGCCAAGGAAGTACGGAGCTTTGTGGGCCTGTGTTCTTACTTCCGCCGCTTTGTTCACAACTTTGCGGAAGTCGCCCAATCTCTTACTGCGCTTCTGAAAGCTGATGCTTCATTTTCCTGCGGCACTGAGCAAGTGACCGCCTTCTCGAAACGCATCTCCCTGTTGACATCTCCACCTATTTTGGCGCACTTCAACCCGTCTGCGCCTACGGAAGTCCGCACTGACGCCAGTGGTCTTGGAATCGGTGCCATTTTGTCTCAGCGTCAGCGAGGGAATGACCGTGTGATTGCATACGCAAGTCGTTTGCTTTCTGCTGCTGAACGCAACTATTCTATCACCGAGCGAGAGTGCCTTGCACTTGTCTGGGCCGTGGCGAAATTTCGTCCTACTTATACGGTCGACCATTTACAGTCACTACAGACCACCACGCGCTGTGCTGGCTCTCTTCCCCGAAGGACCCTACAGGCCGCCTCGGTCGCTGGGCATTGCGACTTCAGGAGTACCCGTACACCGTGGCCTACACGTCGGGTCGTTTACACCAAGATGCCGACTGTCTATCACGTCATCCTATCGACCCTCCGGATATTTGTGCGACCGACACTCCTGCTCCTGTTCCCTCGCTCTCTGCATTCGCTGACCTCGCCACCAAGCAGCGCCGTGACCCCTACATACGTTACGTCATGGACAAGCTCGCGTCTGCGCCGTCCGACCCCTCCCTTCGACTGTTTCTCATCCAGGACGGCACGTTGTATCGGCGCAGCATGCACCCTAGTGTTCCCGAGCTGTTGTTTGTTGTTCCCCGCCATCTGCGTGCCACCATTCTCTCTCATTTACACGATGTACCCACGGCTGGTCACCTTGGCGTCTCTCGCACGTACGATCGTGTACGACGCCGATTCTTTTGGCCCGGTCTATAGCGGTCCGTCAACCGCTACGTCGCTTCTTGCGAGTTATGTCAGCACCGGAAAAACCCACCTCTACTCCCAGTTGGTCGCCTTCAACCTATAGACGTGCCATCCGAACCGTTCTTTCGCGTTGGGTTAGACCTGCTTGGACCTTTCCCTATATTAGCTTCCGGCAACAAGTGAATTGCTGTCGCTACCGACTATGCAACTCGGTGCGCCATCACCAACGCTCTTCCGACATCCTGCGCGACCGACGTCGCTGAGTTTCTTTTGCACAACATCATCCTTCATCACGGCGCTGCTCGTCAACTTCTTACAGACCGCGGCCGGTATTTCCTCTCCCGAGTTGTGGACGACCTACTCCGTTCTTGCGCCACCAAGCACAAGCTGACTACTGCCTACCATCCGCAGACGAACGGCTTGACTGAGCGCCTTAATAGCACCATCACCGACATGCTATCAATGTACGTTTCCGATGACCACCGTGACTGGGACAATGCTCTCCCCTTCGTCACATTCGCGTACAATTCGTCGCGTCACGACACAGCCGGTTACTCACCATTTTATCTATTGTACGGCCACGACCCCGTATTGCCTTTCGACACCGTCCTGCTAATCGCTCAGGATTCTACGTAGGAATACGCCCGAGACGTCATTGCCACAGCCGAACAGGCACGTCAAATTGCTCATCGTTGCCTTTCTATTTCCCACAACAAGCAGAAGAGCACATATGACGGTCGCCACCGTGACGCTAATTTCCTTCCTGGGGACCTTGTCGTTCTATGGTCTCCTAGCCGCCGCGTGGGCCTATCAGAAAAGCTAATGTCGCGCTACGCTGGTCCTTACCGGGTCCTCCGCCAGGTGACAGCTGTAACATACGAAATCTCCCCGGTCACGACTCCCGTTTGCTCTGCCCAGCCTCCCCGTGACGTCGTGCATGTTGGCCGCCTCAAACGCTACCAGTCTTCGTCTACATAAGACGCACTGGGACGGTGCTTCCACGCCGGAGGGCCATATGTTACAACACTGGGAACAAGGTGGAAGAAGGGCACGAGCTGCTGTCGGAAGACAACAACGTTAGGGACTTGCCTGTGCTGCCTGTCTCTTGTAATATCAGCTGTGAATAGATTTCACTGTTACTTTCATCCTTGTGTCACAATATAATCGAGCAAAAATAAAAACCCTTTAGATTGATGGCTTTTGCAGGCAAAAGATTTATAAGGCAAACTGAAATTAGAGCCTTTTTGTACATAATAAATTTCTGTACTTCGGATTGAGTGCGCAGTCAGGTAAGAAAGAATGCAAGGGGTGTTATCACTATGTTAAAAAGTAGTGGCGCCTATGTTTTCATCCAATTCTTTGCCAAGTATTATGCACTACAACTAGCATGGCTTTACATATCAGGCATGTACTCGTGACTTGTTAAACGTACATTTCCATTGTCCAACCAAATACACACTTGTTGAGCATTTTGGAAATCTTTAATGACCTCTGGAAGAACTGATTGTGTCATTACAGAGTAGCTCTATGCCCACTGAACACTTTCTGTGTTCCCTTGAAGCTGTGCAAAGCTTACAACTTGTGCTCTTAGTATCCCATGAAAGAGGAGTAAATTATCTGAAGGAATAAACTAGATGCCTGCTTTATGCACTTGTTCAAAAGAAAAATAAAGAAGAGGTGTCTGATACACAAGTTGAAAGTCGGTGCTTTGTGTGACACCTTCCCCATTCTGACCTTAGTTGTAGTTGAAATAGCCCAGAGATAAATGTTCTTAACATATGTAAAATCGCAGTGGCTGTGGAATGAAGCTCCAATTTCTCCTTACCTGAATAAATAAATTTCCTAGTGTGACAAAGTAAAATTAGTTATTATGCGTACAAAGGCCAGTATGGTTTCCAATGGGATGCATTGTGCCATTTGCACCACCAAATTCTTTGTGATTTTCATAAATGATTGTCATGCAACATTAATGTCATAAAGCAACACCATGCACCAGAAATATCCAAATTGGTCAGCGCAGTGCTGTGGACACGTAAACGATGAAGTGACCATGCAACCAAAACTTACTGCAATGAGCAATAAAGAGAATGCATAGAGGATGTGAGAAAGGCTTTCTTTGTCCCGTGATAAATGTCAGCAGATGATCAGGTTTCATGCTTTGCAAAGAAAATAAATTGCACATTGTGCAACCTAACCACTGATTTGCCAGTGCACACCCATCTTTTGACAACAGTTATGATGTGGCTTCAGACACTGTGTAAATCTGCCCAGTCACAAATATGCCTCTTTTAATTAAGGGGGCAACAAGATTGCGTCGCCATAATTTTTGTCGCTTGGATAGTAAACTTGGATAGCTAGTGCTGGTTTATAATTAACAATTGTGCAATAAATGGGGAATCCGAAAGGCACAACAATAGGAACATGACACTGACTATCAACTGACGAATTCATTTCTGTCGCTGTCGGCTTTTATAATTGACATGTTACGTCATGGTGAACGTTTGTTGTCAAACAAAAAGAAGGAACTCTCAAGATAATGTGAAAAAAAAAAATACATTCAAGCAAATAAGAAACCACTTCTTCAAACAGCTGGCTTCATCTAAGCAGGACCATATTTAAATCAATTAGCACAACGTATAGCTGTATGTTTCAGCTTGATATTTCTTTATGAAGAAATGCTCCTATAATTTCTCCTTGCACCAGGTCACGATGATATACAGGACCTGCACCTTCTTGATCCGTGGCAGGAATTTACAAGCCCAGCAGTGCTCTGCTAACTGCAAGCACATTGCTGCGTTGATATTGTTTTGTTGTTTGCTAAGGCACTTATTAAACCACCTCCCAGTCTGCGTGATGTACATACAGCTGCAGGAGAAATGGATCTCATAGATCGCGGAGCATATGCATGTAACAAGCATGGTGGCAATCCTCGTTGTGCGATGTCTTTGTGAAGTGCCTTTACTCTGAATGTCCATCTCCTCCATCTCAAGACCTGCAAAGTGCGAACAAAGCCATTCTGTGCTGCGATCATGAAGTGATTTCTGTACCTTGCACGGCATTCTTTAAAAAAATAGGCGAAGCCATGAACATAATGCCCAACTGTCTTCCTAGTAACATAGTGTTGTACTGAGTTTCACTTGTCACTTTCACTTGTCACTTCGACTGAGTTTCAACTTTTTTACTTCAACTTCTACTTTAACAGCATCTCCAAACTTTCACCTGTAGATAAGACTTGCGCGAACTCTACTACCACAAGCGATAAACTGTATGACCCAGAAGAAGAAATGCCTAGAAGGAACTCCTGAAGGAGCTCAGCATGCACTAAACTAGTGAACCGTGAAATTGGCAAATCATGAATAACAGCAATCTTGACAATATATCATGTCCACCTGAGGGAGGATTGAGTGGTGCCTCTCTGCATCCTCCCTCAGGTGGACATGATATATTGTCAAGATTGCTGTTATTCATGATTTGCCCACACCAACGAGCTTTGGGAGAGAGCCTTGGCCAGCTCCGACCTCGAAGATCAGCAACGGCTGATTGCGAGGGCCCAGGACGCGGCCCGAGCTCAAGGCATTCTGGAATGAGGACGCCTCTCGAAAGCTGCATTTAGACATTAAAGATGTTTATTCTCTCTCTCTCTCTCTCTCCACCTGAGGGAATTCAGTGCCGTGGCGCAGATCACAAAACTTAAGAAATCCAGATATCCAGAGTAGCTAATAAGTACAAGTTGGAGATTCTGTTAAACATTTGAAAGTGGTATGTGCCAGTGCTCATCATCATCATCATTTATTGTCCCTTAAAGACTCCTTTCAGGGTATTACACTAGGGGGGGGGGGGCGAAAGACATCAATAAACACTGCAGTCATTATTATACAATGGTACAGTGGTATACAATGGTATAAATGACTAGCTAACCAAACAATCGCAAACAAACAAAACTGCTAGCACGATGGGCAGTAAAAGAGGCAGCACAACCGGCAGTAGTACAAAAGGGAGATGTTAGGGTAACGGCGCATTGGGATAAGTTAATGGTTTAAGAAATATGGCAGTAGGTGCTTAAATTTATCTGAATCACGTTCGTGTACTATATCATCGGATAGCGCCTTCCATAGTTCAATAGCGGTACGTAGAAACATTTGTTGAATGTATTAGAGAACCCGTGCAAGCCGTGCAAGCATTGTAGACTCTGGTTGTTGAACGCGCGCGCAACGCTGGAAGATGAGGTCGGGCGCGCTTCTAGCCTCACCGTGGATTCAAGAACAAGTCGCCTAACTGTAGAGGACGCGTAAATTGCTCATCTGGGCTTCTTATAAATGCTTGTACTGTTACCGTATTAATACATCGAGATACTTTAAATTCACTGGGGAACATGGAGATGCATGCGCCGGGAGAACAGCTCTCCGCCTTCAAACGGATATAGATTTTGAGCAATGAAAATAAATATTTATTGCTCGTATGCACTTATACCCCTGTAACACGGTACATGTAATGTCATGTGCAGTAAATGACACTCATACCGAATGTCATTGCGCTGTTGCGTTCCCAGTCCACACGGGTAAACAAAATGGCAGTCACAACTGATGGCAATGTTTATCGGCAGGCTGCTATGATAACGAGACCCTACAAATCGTGCTTCTTGTTTACATATATTCACTACATTGTTAGCAATACAATGGTAAACATTGGATGGTTATTTGAAAATATATTACACTTCGTTTTATCTTATCGATTGTGTAATTTTTTGCCAAGCCCCTGTCGTCGAGATTACACACGTCGCGCGTGAATGAGTTCGGGAAACTCATCAATGGGCGAATGCCATTAGCTGTGAATGTCATTCACTATGCCCGTGTAGAAGCAACAAACATGGCTTGTCTCATTCGCTGCGAATGACATTACAAGTGCCCTGTGACAAGGGTATTACAGTGGTTGCCATACTTTCAGGCGAAAACTTGCGGACACGGTAGCTCACAAATTTGTCTTATTCACAATTACAATCTAAAGTATTTCCTTGGCGGCTTGTGTACATAGACCGAAGGCTTGTCGTTTTCGTCAGTCAGTTGGTTTGGGTGATTTACAAGGAGTATTCTTAGAAACGTCTCGGCAATTAGATTTGTTAATTGTCTCGCATGGCTGTCGTCAACACCTTCAGGGCTGCTCAAGATGGGAGCGCGTTGTAAATAGGGCTGTACTGCTATTCCTGCTAGGCAGGTGTTCGGAGGCTTTATCGAAAAAAAAAAAAACTATCTTGTCCAAAAGCGTTTGGTTCCTAACTGCTCCGCCAAATGTTCATGAGTCACGAAACTCACGAAATTCACGAAAAGACAGTGCTAGTGGAATCCGCCAGCCGAACTGCCGTCTACTTTGGACACCTCTCGCGCGGCAGACGTTCTACGGCACTGAAGACCGGTTCGCCGTCGGAATGTTTGCTGCTAGCGTGGACGTGCCTCAACCGGAAATGAACAAGTGTTTTGAGAAGCGCGTTGGCGATGACGTATGTCACGTGATAATCGGAGCAGCACTCGGCGAGGAGGAGAGACCAGCCGATGAGGAGAGTAGCGAAGGAAAGAGCGAAACGAGCGAGGGCCGTGTTTCGATCATCAAACGCGTGTAATTTCGATATTTCGATGTCGAAAAATTCTCGCGGCTACGTGTTCGTTGTAGACTCGTGCACAACTGCTACACGACAACTAAATTCCGACTTCTGGGTGGTTTAGGGGCCCTTTAGGCCTGCACGGAAGGGATGACATATTCCCAAAATTCCGATAGATTGATTATCCGGATTCCGCGCAGCCCATTATCTTTGGCAGTTATATTGTAATGAAAGTTATCAAGTCCGAGCATTTTTCAAACCATTAGAAGTGGTGTGCTTACTGTGAGTTGTCCAGTATAGAATTGCGGTAAAAAACAATACGTAGGTATATGTGCGTTGGCGTTGATTGTTTTTCATACGATTTATTCCGCAAGTGGATTGTAAACGAAACAACAATTAATAATTTTGAATACCTCTTTATTGTCGGTGATGAGCACATTTATAGAGCTCAAATACTCACAAGGGAAACTGATCACGAGAAGGAACTTTACAGAACAAAAATGGGTTGCAGTACGTGCGGCAGTTATTGCCGCATCATAACCGGGAGCTTGCCGCTGTCGTTGAAAAGAAGAGTCTAAAATCATTCTATTTTACCGGTGCTAGCACATGGGGCAGAAGCTTGTTAGGCTAAAAAAGATGAACAAGGTAATAATCGCCCATAGAACGATGTAACAAAATAAATTTTCAGTGTAAGTTTAAGAGGCAACAAGATAGCGGTGTGGTAATAATCGCCCATCCAACGATGTATCGAAAAAAATGTTCAGTGTAGCTTTAAGAGACAGCAAGATAGCGGAGGCATCCACAAATGCCTTCGCTTTGTCGTCTGCATCCCATGCCAGTGTTCTTATGCACTAGCATGAGAATCGCGACCATTCGCCACGATGCACGACAACGACGGCCACCCGTTTCCTGATGGCCTTTAAGCATTAAAATTTAAGCATTAAACAATAAACCTAGTCAGACGTTTGGCATTCCATTGAAATCCGAGCAGTCGTTAACTGTTGACTTTCTACGTACATTGAGTTCCATGTATTCGAACTGAAGTGACATGCAGAAAGTGTGATGCGTCCTATGAAACGGGAATTCTTAAGTTTGGAATGTTAGCAGCACAGTGAAGGCGAAAAGTATTTAACGCGGATTGTGGTGTTCTTGGAATTATAAGTTCGCCGCGTGTGCGCAAAGTACGTCTAAAAACGTGGTATGCATTTTGACATTTACGCCCGGCGGCGACCTGCGTCCTCTCACATCCTCTCAATCTCATATATATATATATATATATATATATATATATATTTACCATATAACTGTACCTTATATATTCTATGATGGCGAAGTAAGTGGTCGAACAGCCCTACTCAAGAATGCCAGATGGTACACACTTGACATATAGAAGCATTTTTCTTACCGACCACTTGAATATGTGCCTCGTAAAGCTCATCAAAAGTTTTTTTATATATTTTTTTTATTCTAAATCATTGTCGCCTGCCTGAAAGGGCATGGTTTCGATGTTTGCGACTCTGCCGATAAAGAGCGCTCTAGTTTAAAAACATGACAGAGCTGCATTTAGCTAGGCAAGACGTATATCGGGGCATGCTGCAGCGTGATTTTCGAAATGTCAGCACGCTAGCAGCATGTCAGTTCACATGCGGTGGCGAAAGAGTTCGCATGCGGTGTTCCGCGGCAGCAATCCTTTCCTAGTGCGTATGTCACCATTGACGTACATGCAGGGTCGTCCACTCTTAGTACGAACACGGCGCCGCGTGGCCACGCTCCGCGGAGCGCCAGCACACACGGCGCGGCCGCGCATCGAAGCTAAGCGCCGCAGGCGCACAGGGGCTTGGAGGTGGGGCTTCGTGTCCTCTGCTAAAGTGCGCGAGCGCGCGGTGCTTTAGCACACAACAGGCGGCACAAACACGGCCCCCTCGCGCGCATTAGCAGACGACACGAAGCCCCGCCTCCAAGCCCCTGTGCGACTGCGCCGCTTAGCTTCGATGCGCGGCCGCGTCATGTGCGCTGGCGCTCCACGGAGCGTGGCCACGCGGCGCTGTTCTCGTACTAAGAGTGAACGACCCTGTACGTCACGCGAAGTGCCTCGAGCGGCAAGTAACGCGGCAATTTTGCGTGTATTCGGGGGCTTCTTTGACGCCCGAAAAAACATATTTTTTGTAGCACGTATTGAGCATCAGAAAGCTGTATCGGTACTTTTTCATGTTACTCTACAATTTTCTCATTGACACCTTTCGTTTAATTATAATATTTGAGAAGTCGATAAATAATTCAGAATATATAACCAATTAGACGGAATGTAAGAAATAATGTGAGTATATCCAAGCGACGGCAAAGAACATTACCTTGGTTCTTACCAGCTACGTACCATTTGCATATTATTAACGTTTGGCCCAAGTTAACTGCAACACCCTGTATTCTGATACGAGTCCTTCACCACTCGGAGTAGCCTACGCAACCGTAATCTTTACCGGGAAACACACGCGGGAGAAGAAACGTGCGTTGGATTATTCGCAGATGTCATTAGCATACATTAGACGGTTTGCATTTCACACGAGGGTTTTTAATGACGTTGTAGCGAGCGTTGATGCCGGTGATCGTGATAATTTTTATTTGTGTGCGCATACAAATTCGTACGCCGGTGGCGCACGGCGCCTACGCTGCCAACATGCCTCATGTTATCTCCGGCGCGCCGCGGGAGATACGCAGCCAACACGGCCCTTTGTGTTATCGTTTTCGAAGCATGTTTTTCTTGCAAATAAACTTGTTCATGTCCCAAACTTCAAGGAGTATAGTCGTCTTCTTTTCGCTCCCGCTTGGGGCGAGTACGCTACAAAGTGGTGACACGCGACGTATGGAAAAACAGCAGCCATGTGAGACGTGGAAGGCACTTCAAGCTCATCCACAACCAACGCCTCGGAGTTGAAGCTTCCCCATTTCTGGCCCAAAAACCCCAGGGTGTGCTTCAGCCTATTAAGTCGAGGCCCGCTTGCAGCTTCGCCGCATCAAATCGCAGGAGTCGAAAAACCTCCACGTCGTTGCAGCACTGCCACCTGACATCGCTGGCGCCATAGACGATGTGCTCGCCTCCACTCCATCGGAGAAGGCCTACGACGAACTGAAGAGTACCGTCCTGAAACGTCTTGAGCTATCCGAACAGAGCAGGCTTCAACAACTCGTCTCATGAAGGGCTCGGTGACCAGCGTCCCTCGCAACTACTCCACCGAATGCGTCAGTTGTTGGGCCAACAAGCGTCCGAGGAGCGTCAACAGCCATTGCTTCGCGCGTTGTTTTTGCAGAGACTGCCACAGTCACCACGGATGATGCTCGCTGGCTCGGACGACGTGGCTCTCGAGCGTCTGGCTCAACTCGCCGACCGCATCGCCGACTGCACCGAGCCATCAAAAATGCCTATTGCAGCAGCGGGAATGTCCGAACATGCAAACCGGTTAGGTCGCTTAGAGGACAGAGGTGACCGACTTGCTGCAGCAGTCGAAAACCTCGCCCTGTCCAACAAACACCGTCCTGCACGGCATCGTTCGTCGTCCCGTGCTCGAAGCCCGCAGCACCGCGGCCACTCAAGTGAGGCAGAGCAGAGCGTCTGCTGGTACCACCGCTGTTTCAGACAGCAAGCCACTCGCTGCACCCAACCATGCTCGTGGACGGGAAACACACCGGCGAGTCGCTAACGGCGGAGTGCGACACCGGCCATCGCTCAAGCGGCCTCTTCTTCGTTGTCGACCGCATCACCGGCATGCGCCTCCTTGTCAATTCCGGAGCTGAGCTATCTATCCTACCAGCTACAGCTCAACATCGCCGACGCGGCAAGTCCATTTCCCGCCTAATTGCAGTCAATAATACTGCTATTGCATCATATGGAGTTCAGTCAACGACGATAGACATCGGACTCAGCGCACATATCGATGTCTCTTCGTTGTGGCTGACGTCAGAATTGCCATCCTGGGGGCGGACTTTCTGAGTCACTCCAATCATGATGCTAGCGTTCGCGATCGTCGTCTCAAGGACAACGCCACTTCGCTCGCTGTTCTCGGACTGAAGTCTGACCTGTCCTCATGCGGCATTTGCTCTTTGAACCCAGAGTCACACTTACAAAAGATTCTGGCTGAATTCCCTGAAATCACCAAACCTCGGAACACCGAATTGCCAATCAAGCACAAGGTGACGCATCACATTGTCACCACCGGACCGCCCGTCACCGCTAGACCTAGGTGGATCGCTGGACAAAGACACGAAGTCGCCCGCCGTGAGTTCGACCACATGCTCCAGCTCGGCATTATTCGACCTTCTTCCAGCAACTGATCTTCTGCGCTGCACATGGTTGCAAAGCAAGAGCCTGGTGACTGGCGGCCTTGTGGTGATGATCGGGCACCCAATGCTGTGACAGCGGCAGACCAATATCCCCTCCCTCACATGCATGATTTCAGCGCTCGCCTCGCGGGAACGACCATCTTCACTAAGCTGGATCTGATGGCCGCTTATCACCAGATTCCAGTAGAGCCGAGCGACATCCCAAAGACGGCCTTAACAACACCTTTCGGCCTCTTTGAATTTGTTCGTATGCCGTACGGACTGAAGAACGCGGCACAAACGTTCCAGCGTTTCATGAATGAGGTCACTCGCGGACTGCTCTTTGTCTTCGTCTACTTAGACGACATTTTAGTCGCCAGCAAAACGCCGAAAGAACACGAAAATCACCTGCGCCTCCTCTTCAAGCGTCTTGACGAGCACGGTCTGGTTTTGAAGCCCCAAAATTGCATGTTTGGTGTTGAAGCACTAGATTTCCTAGGTCATCGAATCACCCCGCAAGGCATCTTGCCGCTCTAATCACGGGTACAAGGTGTTAGGGAATTTCCCACGCGTACATCTTTCCGCAAGTTGCGCGAGTTTCTCAGGCTGATCAACTTCCATAGGCGCTTCATCCCATCCTGTGCACACATTCTACAGCCGCTAACTGACTTGCTGCGCCGGGACTCCAAGAAAACGCCCGAGTTTCACTGGTCAGCGGAGCACGAAAAAGCCTTCCAGGACGCCAAAACTCAGCTTGCCTCAGCAACGCTTCTGATGCAGCCGCTTTCCGACTCGCCAACGCGGCTCATGGTTGACAAGTCAACGACGGCAGTGGGAGCAGTGTTGCAACAATACGACGGCGATGACTGGAAACCGAGAAGTTTCTTTTCTAAACGTCTGAAACAGGCGGAAGTGCGCTACAGCACCTTTGGAAGAGAGATGCTGGCCATTTATTGCTCCGTAAAGCATTTCCGTTTCTTCCTCGAAGGTCGCACTTTCCCCATTTTAACGGACCACAATCCGCTGACATATGCGTGCAAGAACAACAGTTCCTCATATTCGGAAAGAGAACTGCGCCAACTTTCTTTCTTTTCTGAATTTTTCACAGACATCCGCTACATAGCGGGGACCGAAAATCAAGCAGCCGATGCACTCTCCCGTATCGACACCGTTTCCGCGTCCGTCGACTTTCAGGCATGCGGCAGAATCCACTGTCACTTGTGCTCGCAGAGATCCCACTACCATACACAACGCCTATTGTCACATGCGACACATCGCAGAAAGCTCCAAGACCCTTCGTCCCCGCTCAGTTTCGGCGTGCAGTGTTTGACAGCGTTCACGACCGCAGCCACCCAGAAATCCGCGCGACGCAGATGCTCGTCACGGACCGCTTTGTGTGGCCGACATTCGACGCTGGGTGAAGACGTGCCGAACATGTCAAGCAGTCAAGGTGACTCGTCACACGCGCCCAGCACTCCAAGCATTTCGGCCACCAGAGTGTCGTTTCGACCACGTTCACTTGGACTTGGTAGGACCTTTTCTTCCTTCCCAGGGTTACAGATACCTGCTCACATGTGTCGACTGCTACTCACGGTGGCCTGAGGCGACGCCGATTCTGGACATCGCAGCCGGGACCGTCGCACAGGCGTTTGTGGCCACATAGGTTTCACGCTATGGCTGCCCACTGCGCAGAACGACTGACCGCGGCCGACCACTCCAGAGCAACCTATTCTCTGCGCTGGCAAGGCTTCTGGGAACGCGGCTCCAGTACACCACGGCATACCACCCAGCGAGCAATGGAATGGTGGAGCGTCTACACCGCCAACTGAAGGCATCTTTAACGGCCAAATTGGATAGAGAGCACTGGGTGGAGACGCTCCCTCTCGTTCTTCTGGGCCTGCGTACCGCGATAAAAGAAGACCTTGGATTCAGTGCAGCAGAAATGCTGTACGGCTCTACAATCCGACTACCGGGAGAATTCTTTGGTGAGAAACCAAGCCCTACGCCGACACCTTCAGAACATATGGAAAGGCTACATTGCTGGTTGGAGCACCTGTAATCCAACGCGCCACGCGTCAGCCGCAACCAAAGAGTGTTTTCCTTCCCAGACATGAATGTGGCAACCCATGTGTTCGTGCCACGGGACACAGTGAAAGCGCCGTTGACTCCTGCGTACGACGGGCCCTTCAGTGTGCTGTCACGGTCGCACAAAACTGTGACCATTCGTGTTCGCGACAGAGAGGACGTCGTTTCTCTCGACCGCGTGAAACCGGCTCACCTCATGGACTAACTGGCACATTTGCTTGTTTGTTTTTTCTGTTTATTTTTCTTTCTCCGCGGTCTAGGGGGGGGGGAGCCCTTGTAGCGGGCGTTGATACCGGTGATCGTGATAATTTTTATTTGTGTGCGCATACCAATTCGTACGCCGATGGCGCACGGCGCATACGCTGCCAACATGCCTCACGCTATCTCCGGCGCGCCGCGGGAGATACGCAGCCAACACGCCCCTTTGTGTTATCGTTTTCGAAGCATGTTTTTCTTGGCATATAAACTAGTTGTTGTCCCAAACTGCAAGGAGTATAGTCGTCTTCTTTTCGCTCCCGCTTGGGGCGAGTACGACACAACGTCAACCCCTTTCGAAGTAGCAGCATACCCAATCTTCACGGAACGCGTCGGAGGTTGTTTCCATTGTTCACACGCGCCTTATCATGTGGTTTTGATGCATGTTTTATGGTTTTTCTTTTAAAAACGAGTACTGGAGCTCTATGCTGTATGTCTGATTTCAAAGGAGATATGCTGTTTGTATTCAATTTTTAGCCTGGCGTTTCATTGCGATAGCAATTATATGGACACTCCAAGCGGCTTTCTCCCGTCGTCGCCGTCGCCGTGAGATTCCGTATTAAGTCCAACGGCGATGAAATCGTCGCCGCGCGCCGTATGCTGCATGCTCGAGTGAAACCGCGTGAGGGACGCGCGCTTACAAAGAGGAGCGTACCTGTGTTGGCTATAAAAAGCAAAAGCTCTTGCTTGGTTTGCTCCTGACATAATTTACCACCACACGAATATAAGGGAGCAAATAGGAACTACTGTCATTCTGAAGTTTATGTGACGGCATGAAGCAAGCACATTTTCATGTCTTCCCTTCTATCTATTTTTTACTCCAAATTTCATAAGTATGGTTTTCCTCCTAGGGTTCAAGAAAGCGGGAAAATTAGGGCAGAGCACTTCAGGTTAGAGGCATTGTTGTTTACGTACGTTCTCACGGGACCAGTTCATTAATACCGCTTGCACCTCTGGAAGCAGGAGAGAGACATTTGATAGTTGCATACACAGTGCTGCGCACATTACGTCTTAATCAAAGCCACATAGACAATTTCAGTTGAAAAATTATATTTGACACATGTTAGAATTGTGTATTTTCTTCTATGACACACTCAACCGTGTGCTTTTGGCGGGTATTTGATATTTTGATGAGGGTGACTCAATCTACTTGCCAGCCAAGTTTGCAAGTGGAAGCAGGGATGTGTTCAAGGGAAAGAAATGTGAGAGCATGAGCGTGGAACACTTGTTGAGCGATTGGTGGATGGGAACATATAATCGAGCAAAACTAAAAACCCTTTAGAGTGGTGGCTTTTGCAGGCAAAAGTTTTATAAGGCAAAATGAAATTAGAGCATTTTTGTACATAGTAAATTTCTGTACTTCGGATTGAGTGCACAGTCAGGTAAGAAAGAATGCAAGGGGTGTTATCACTATGTTAAAGAGTAGTGGCGCCTATGTTTTCGTCCAATTCTTTGCCAAGTATTATGCACTACAGCTAGCATGGCTGTACATATCAGGCATGTACTCGTGACTTGTTAAACTTACATTTACATTATCCAACCAAATGCACACTTGTTGAGCATTTTCGAAATCTTTAATGACCTCTGGAAGAACTGATTATGTCATTACAGAGTAGCTCTATGCCCACTGAACACTTCCTGTGTTCCCTTCAAGCTGTGCAAGGCTTACAACTTGTGCTCTTAGTATCCCACAAAAGAGGAATAAATGAGCTGAAGGAATAAACTGGAATGACTGTTTTTTTGCACTTGTTCAAAAAAAGCAATAAAGAAGAGGTGTCTCATACAGAAGTTGAAAGTCGGTGCTGTGTGTGACACCTTCCCCATTCTGACCTTAGTTATAGTTGAAATAGCCCAGAGATAAATGTTATTAACATATGTAAAATTGCCGTGGCTGTGGAATGAAGCTCCAATTTCTCCTTACCTGAATAATTAAATTTTCTAGTGTGACAAAGTAAAATTAGTTAATATGTGCACAAAGGGCAGTGTGGTTTCCAATGGGATGCATGGTGCCATTTGCATCACCAAATTCTTTGTAATTGTCTAAATGATTATCATACAACAGTAATGTCATAAGCCAACAACATACACCAGAAATATGCAAATTGGTCAGCACAGTGCTGTGGACACGGTAACGATGAAGTGACCATGCTACCAAACCAAACTGCAATGAGCTTTAAGAGAATACATAGAGAATGTGAGAAAGGCTTTCTTTGTTCCGTGATAAATGTCAGCAGAGCATCAGGTTTCTTGCTTTGCAAAGAAAATAAATTGCACATTGTACAACCTAAGAACTGATTTGCCAGTGCACACCTATCTTTTGACAACAGTTATGATGTGGCTTCGTAAACTGTATGAGTCTGCCCAGTCACAAATATGCCTGTTTTAAGGGGGCGACAAGATTGCCTCGCCATAATTTTTGTGGCTTGGATAGTAAACTTGGATATTTAGTACTGGTTTATGATTAACAATTGTGCAGTAAATGGGGAATCTGAAAGGCACAACAACAGGAACATGACACTACTATCAACTGCCGAATTCATTTCTGTTGCTGTCCACTTTTATAGTTGATATGCTACTTCATGGTGAACGTTTGTTGTCAAACAAGAAGATGTAACTCTCAAGATAATGTGAAAAAATACATTCAAACAAGTAATAAACCACTTCAAACAGCTGTCTTCATCGCAGGAGGACCGTATTTAAATCAATTAACACAACCTATAGCTGCATGTTTCAGCTTGATTCTTCTTTATGGATGCTCCCATAATTTCGCTTTGCACCAGGTCACGATGCTAGAACAGGACCGGCACCTTCTTGATCCGTGGCTGGCATTTACAAGCCCAGCAGTGCTCTGCCAACTGCGAGCACATTGCTGCGTTGATATTGTGTTGTTGTTTGCTAAGGCACTTATTAAACCGCCTCCCAGTCTGCCTGATGGAAATACAGCTGCAGGAGAAATGGATCTCATAGATCGCGGAGCATATGCATGTAACAAACTAGGTGGCGATCCTCGTTGTGCGATGTCTTTTTGAAGTGCCTTTACTCTGAATGTCCATCTCAACACCTGCAAAGTACAAGCCAAGTCATTCCGTACTGAGAACATCAAGTCCTTTCTGTACCTTGCACGACATTCTTAAAAAAAAATAGGCGAAGCCATGAACATAATGCACAACTGTTTTCCTAGTAACATAGTGTTGTACTGAGTGTCACCTGTCACATTTTCAACTTTTCTATTTCAACTTGTACTTCAACAGTACCTCCAAACTTTCACCTGTAGATACGAAGACTTGCGCGAACTCTATTACCACAAGCGATAAACTGTATGACTCGAAAGAAGAAATGCCTAGAAGGAACTCCTGAAGTATTGCTCAGCATGCACTAAGCTAGTTAAAAGTGAAATTTCCAAGCCATGAATAGCAGCAAACTTGACAATATATCATGTCCACCTGAGGGAATTCAGTGCCGCGGCGCAGATCGCAAAACCTAAGAAATCCAGATATCTGGAATACCTAATAAGTAGAAGTTGGAGATGCTGTTAAACATTTGAAAGTGTATGTGCCAGTACCCATCCCAACACTATGGTTTCCATGCGTATAAGGAAGGCAGTGGTGTTGTACATTCATGTCTTCTAATTATTTGAAGATAGTCGTGGCAAGGTACCAAATGGATTTGATGTTCTTAGCAAGAACAGATATCGTTCGTAGCAAGCACGAAAACATTGCCCAACGAGGCAGGCCACCATGTTTTTTTCATGCGCATGTGGCTTTGTCAGTTAGATTGCTTTCTCCTGCAGGTGTATTTGCTTTAGGCAGACCGGAAGGTATTTTAAGCGGAAGTTCTGCGGAAGTGCATTGCGGAAGTGTCGCAATGAACACCCATGCGTTATTAGGGAAGCAATGCACTCGCATTTGACAGTGCACTACTGTAGCTGGAGATGGTGCATGCGCTTTAGCCTGCATCACGACCAAGTAGCATACCAAATTATGGAAGAATTCAGCAGAGAAAAATCACAAAGCAAGATGTACTTGCTGTACGTGTGCGCCCATTATTGCGCCCATTGCGCTGTGTGTGTGCGCCCATTAGGCGCAACATATGTACAGCTTCGCTGAACAAATACCTTCACAGGATTGGACGTGCGGGCATTTTTCTACTGTGGCAATGTTTGATTGGAGTAAATTCCAATAAATATCTCATATAGCGGCAGTTAGCTGCGATATATATAATAAGCGGCTAGGTAGCGTTCATCGAACTGTGAAGAAGTATGGAGTCGTTAGGGACTAAGCGTTAGCAGAAACATACTTTTACTTTGGCATAATGAATAATAAAATAAAGCTTTCCGTGCAAGCTGATGATTCTCTCGTAGGGACTTTTTCGTAAAATATACACTTCTATCCCGCGAATATGAATGTAAGGTGAAACATACAACTTTGTTCTGCTCCAATCCGCGGACCTCTAAACCGCCTCAGATATTTTTGAATCTTTCATGTAAATACGCGCATCGAGTCCAGAATGCCGTCACGATCAACGATGCCAAACGCTGCAGCGCTACGCGCCGCAGGCACTCCAGAAAATAAAAAAAAATCTATGCTTAGCTCCTCTCCTGGACTTTCCGGTATCCCCAGCGGTCGTCGCGATGTCAGCAGGGTGCATCTGGTCATGTCAACAGCGGGAGCGATGTCCATGTCATGAGCCAAGAAAGAAGCAGGGAGAAGCAGAAAAAGAAGATTGGAAGAGGGCCATATAGTACGAGGAGGCTATTCAAGAGATGAAGATAGAAGTGAGAAAATACGATTGTGTCCGATCAAAAAAAAAGAACGGAAGGTTTAAAAGAAGACGAAGTGGGAAAATGCACGGTGGAGAAGGGACACGTAGCATAAGAGAAGGGCTCAGCTATGCTCTGGGACGACGAGGGGCAAAAGGAGCTGAAGGCCGCAAAGGACGGGTGGATCGCGGAGACGGCGGGAACCCAATGGAAGCAGCTTCAGCTGCCGCGGCCCCGACCCCCGAGCTGAGTTGACGACGTCTCACCGGAAGCCGCAGCTGCAGGCAGATGGCGCCGCTTCCCGGATTCCTTGCGGCTACGATCCGCAGGATAGCGGAGTTGACCGGGCGATCCAGGCGCCTCGGTCACCAACGACGTGTCGTCGGAACCCGCGACGACGAGGTGACGTGGCCACGTCGATGGACGCAATGTAAATATTTCGGACTTGTCAATTCAAGATAGCTGAGGACTTAGAGGAATTTCTAGAATTAACTCGTGCTGTAAATTGTTTGTTTTGTGCTGTTTATTTGTCCTTTGTTTTCGTTTCTTCAATTATAAATGTGTTTTAAGCGTGCCACTTGTCCCTGTCTTTCTTTAGTCTGCCGAAATTCGTGACAGTTCATTTTTCGAACAAGAACCTGCGACTTCCGGTTTGTCTGCTAGCAGGTACGCGCGGTCCCTGCTCTTCCTCGTTGTGTTGCTCGCTTGTGCGCCCTTGCGGATCTTATAATTACAGCCCGCAACGGAAGTGCCAAATGATTCACGTTCCAACACAGTCGTGCTTAGCGGTATGATTAGCTGCAGGAACAGAGTGCGACAGTGTTGGCCTTTCCAGACGTGCGCGCAACACGGGGTCTATAGCGGCACGCTACGCATGAACACGGGCCGGCGCCGCAGTAACGCATAGTCCGCAGTAACGCAGTAACGCATAGTAGTCGAGATACGCATAGTCCACGTCCCTGTTACCGGCACGGTAACCCGCCGCATGCCGTTTGCCATTCGCGGGCCGCTGTGAGATGGTGGGTTTCCTCGCGAACGGCGAGATTTCCTTGCAGTAGAGAGGATGAGACCGGGACCAATTTGTTCGGCAGCCTCACCGCCACCGCCGCCGATCAATAGACGGCGCCGATATCGTCGCTAGGCTGAAATGTTAGCATCAGCAAAGTTTGGAATGTTGGCAGCACAGTGAAGGCTAAAAAATATTGACACTGCTTGTAGCATTCTTGAAACTATAATTTCCTTCCCTATGCACAAATAGTACTGCGTCTACGAATGTGGTAGGCATTTTAACATTTACACCCTGCTACGACGTGCGTCATCTCACACGCTGTCGCATTCCGGATTTGCGAATATATAATAAAACTGTCAAGGTGTTTATTGACAGGATTGAGAGGTCGAACTCGGTGCGGCAGTCAGAACCCTGCGAGCAGTCAGGACAAGCCCCGTGCGTAAAAGCGCTGGTGATGCGCCTGACTGATCGGCACTTCTTCATCGTATTTGATACACCGGAGATGCACCTGGCTAACCGGCACTTCTTCATTACATTTGTCCCCCGGAGAAAAAGACGCCATCCTGGCGATCTAAGCATACGGTAACATAGAGGGATCGTAGAAGGGCTTGAGCCGATCTACGTAAATAGTTTCGCGACCGCGACGGCGCTGATCAGAAGACGGTGACACAGGCTCGACGACATAATTCACGGGGGAAGTTTGTGCAATTACACGGTAAGGTCCATTATCTTGGGAGCAGCTTAGAAGAAAGGCCGGGAGCTAAAGGTGGAACCCAAAGCCAAACCAATGAGTCGGAAGGGAAGCTTGGGGGGTCAGAGCCACCACGACGAAGCTTCTGTTGTGTCTGATCTGCGGTGGTAAGACAACGGGCGAGTTGTCTGCATTCTTCAGCATGCTGCGCAGCTTGAGATACAGGAACACATTCCGATGAATCAGGCTGGTAGGGTAGCATGGTATCGATGGTGCAGGAAGGTTCACGGCCGTACAGTAGGAAAAACGGAGAAAAACCAGTGGTAGCTTGAGTGGCAGTATTATAGGCGAACGTGAAGAACGGAAGCACAGCGTCCCAGTTGGAATGGTCGGACGCGACGTACATGGCGAGCATGTCAGCCAAGAGTACGGTTGAAACGCTCCGTCAGCCCGTTCGTCTGTGGATGGTATGCGCTAGTGGTCCTGTGGATGATGTGACACTCCTTCAGAAGCGGCGTCACGACTTCAGATAGAAATGCGCTGCCTCGATCACTGAGAAGTTCCCGAGGGGCTCCGTGACGAAGAACAAAATGCCGCAGTATGAAGGATGCAACATCTTCGGCAGTTGCCGATGGAAGTGCAGCGGTTTCTGCATAGCGTGTGAGGTGATCCACTGCAACGATAATCCAGCGGTTGCCAGCACCAGTAGAAGGAAGTGGGCCGTAAAGGTCGATTCCGACCCGATCAAAAGGACGTGATGGGCAAGGAAGGGGCTGCAATAGTGCGGCAGTGAGGGTAGGGACCGACTTTCAGCGCTGGCAGTCCAGGCAGCAGCGGACGTACTTGCGAACGAACTTGTACATGCCAGGCCAGTAATACCGGAGCCTAAGGCGGGTGTAGGTCTTTAACACGCCACCGTTTGCACGGCGGACTCGGCGGACTTGGCTCCGACGGCGGTGAGTACGGGTAGCGGTTGGCGACGCACCAATGGGCAGCACCCGGTCCAGGCGCAGGTACACAGCTCCGGCAGGTATTCGGGTCACCCTGAACAGCAGCGGCCCGGTTGTAGTTCAGGGTGGCACCAGGACCGGTTCCCCGGTTACGGAGCGTCAGCTCTGGGACGTAACCAGAGCTCGGCAGTGCAGCCGTGGGGTAACAGCCAGGACGAAGCCCTGCACAGCAGGCCCGCAGCGATGGTAGGAGCCGGAACGACGCCCGGTTTGGAGAACGGGACCAGGGCTCTGGGACGTATAAGAATGGATAGTTGGGCGAGTTGGTACGGTAACATATTCTTGATATAAGCGCGAAGAAGACACGGACGGAGGCGATGGTAGCGCTCGTCCTGTCTTCTTCCGCCTCCGTCCGTGTCTTCTTCGCACTTATATCAAGAATATGCTCTGGGACGTAGCCCGAGCCCGGCAGCATGGCAGTGGTCGGGTGATCCGGGACGAGGCTCAGCTCAGCAGGACCCGCGACCATGATAGAAGTCGGGGCGGCGCCCGGCTTGCAGTACAGGACCGGGATATGCCGGGACGTGGGCCGGCATTAGATCCGCTCCATCTCGCCGCACTGCGCTGTTCTGTCAGCTTGGCTGCCTTGTCGTTCCAGATGGTCTCACGGGGCGCGCGCACCAGCCGCGCGCACTCCCGTACTTTTCGGCCCCGCACGCCGAGCACAAGCATCGAAACACCCACGCATTTCAAATATCGTCCCCGCACACCGATAATAGACATGAAAATGCAGTCCTCCTACCACAGCCACATATACACAGTGACCCAAATTGATTAGACGGTTACTTTCGAACTTGTTTATCTCAGAAAAGCCACCCGACGCGGTACTCCTTGTTATTAAGAGCAAAGAAATGGCTCGCGCAAAACGAAAGAACAACGAAGTGTGGCGATCGAGGGCGCCTGGCATGGGAGTTCTTCGTCTTCTTGCTCGAATAAACGGAAGGGTAAGAAGCGCTGTTCTCAACTTTTCCGATGTATATTGTCCTTCACCAGTACCTAAAGCATGGTCTACCGGACAACGAGCTCCGGGGACTTTACACTCGTGCCGAAACCCGGCACCGGCTTTCGTGGAGGACCATGGAACGCCTACGAAACGCGAGAGCAGCGCGGCGACGACATAGGACTGACATCATCAAAGAAGTTAAAAATCTTCTAGCGAGCAACGAATTCGATCTCGCCATGCTTCGCAGCATTATTCAGTGCCTCGATAAAAGCAATGACGAGCTCGCCAAACCCAACAAAGCACTGCAGCCAGAGATGGCTGATGACGAGATGGCTGCTGACATTGATTCTGTGCTGTAGTATGAGGATAGGGCTTCGGTAAGCGTTGGTCTTCTACGACATCACATCCAGGAGCTGACCCTCCGTACTTCGGTGACGTCAAGGCCCAACGATTATGCTACCAACTCACTCATCTCCGTTGCGTTCAACAAGCCCAAGAGAAGCGTCCGTCATCTCCGGAGCAAGGCGTCGTAAGTTAGACCTAAAGAGATTCGATGGTTCCCTATGAAATGGCTTCTATTTTGGGACCTCTTTCGCCACTCGGTGCACGAGATCCCGCCGCTTAACAACGTCGAACGGTTCCAGCTATCCTCTGGTCTCTTCTAGACGGCCCACCTGCAAAGTCTATGGCAGGCATACTGGTGATAGAGAGCAGTTATGAGGACGCCATTTCCATCTTGAGGGACTGGTTCCGAGGCGTGCGAATTATTGAAGTGGCGTCGCTGTGGCGCCATTTAATGGCGCAGAGTGTTCATAGAGAAGTGCAACAGAGGAGTGCTGCTACAGCACACTGACGGCGATATCTGGGGTCGCTACAATCTTAGTCATTACCGGCTGAAAACAATGGATAAAACACGGAATGTATATAGAGCAAAATTGCGACGCTTATAAATGGTTCACTGCAAGTGGCCTACTGCGTATGCGGCCTATTTTGCGCGGCTTTTGCATATGCAGCCCTGCATTTAAACGTGATAAAGTAGGGCCGCTTCGAAGATCAGAAAGCCAGATCAAATCTGTCCGGCTTTCTAAGCCGCTCAAAATTATGCGGCCCAATGGGCATTTTTTATTTAAAAAATGATTTATTTACAGACAGGGGCCGTTCAGAGTGGTTTTGCGCGCTGTTTCTACACATAGCATACAGCCAAATTATAGGAAATGAATAGCACACAGAACAGAAACGTGGCAACACACATCACGCAAACATGGAGGCACTGGGAATCGAACCCGGGTACACCGCGTGCGAACCAAACACGCTAACCACTAAACCACAAAACTACGCTCGCGTGGAGGACTCGTGTAGGTACATTTGTGCTTCCAATGCTGTCGTTTTATGTCGACCGTTCACCACCGGCGATCGTGCGTGCTATACATACAGTTGGTGTAACTGTGGCCGTAGCTTACGTGGTAGGTGTTAGTAAAGACGTCTTTAAATGAGTAGCCATATACGAATACCGCTTCCAACTGCGATCATGTGGGGCGGAAAGGCTAAACGGGGTAAGATTACGGAGCATAGGAGCCGCAGGAAAAAAAAAACTGCTTCGCCAGGCGAATGTGGTTCTTTAACGTTGTTCTTCGCTATCCTGCGGCTGCAGTCGCTGTTTAACCGGGAACTCGGCTTTGTCCGAGAAACTTTCGACCTCATTCACAAGATTCAGTTAAGCTGATCCGCCGCTAACACGCACACCTGTAACAACATATAAGTGCGCTTGCTTCAAGGTTGCGCTGTTGCGCTGCCTCGACGGTATAACGTTAATACGGCTCCGATATTCTGAGGCGTCGTATGAGCAGCGGGATTTTGCCGGCCCACCTAAGTTTGCTGAACCGACAAATATTTCCATTCACCTCCGCTCGCCTCAACAGGGATGCCCTGTCCGAAAGACTGACATATACGAGTATATATAGCTTTTTGTGAGTTTCAAGAAGAATGCTCTCGAACCGATCCTATTATGCTGCTCTGTTGTAGCTAATGATTCAGTGTTTATTTTGAAGCAGCAAGGCACGTCGGTATCTTCGCCCGTGAGCCTACCGTAAATGCATTGCAAATATAGGAAGCTTCACTGCTTTGCACACGCTACCTTATTTTCACCTCTTCACCTGCCAGGCTCATGCACGTGACGTTGCAGCTAGCTACTGTGGCTATACCAGCAGTGCCGTCGAGCTTAAAGGAATGAATGAAGGAAAAAAATGAAGGCGTGGTAAAGAATCTATATGTGGGGCTTAGCTTCAACTGCCGAGGGACGCAGTGATGGAGAGCTACGGATTAATTGTGGTCACTTGGAGTTATTTAACGCGCCCCGAAAGATCGACACACGCATTTTTCATTTCCGTCGGAATGCGACAGGTGCGGCCGAAATGCTAAAGTCACGTTGTTACTGCGGTGACTGTCGTTGAACGAACGAATCAGCTGTTTGAAATTTCGCATAAAAAAGTGGGATTGTCCCGGCGCCTCGAAGCTTACAACGGCTCTATTCCTAGCCTTGTAAGTCGATCGCTTCGACGGAAAATTAAGCTGGAATAACCGCGATTAGCCCATATTATCTTGCGCTACGTTTGCATCATCAGCACCGCCGTAATGAGCACTGCCTGCTATCTGGAATGCAAGTGATTCTCCGTGCGCAAGACGAGCCGTATTCATGCACTTACTACTTTTAGTTACGTAAAAAAAGTTGTCGCAGTTTCACCGGCAAGGCGAAGCATCAATTGCGATAGCAAATTTGTAGAGAGCTATACGGAGTAATGATAGTAGCTTTATCAGGTGTATAACCTTGGACATGCAGCAGCACCGGCAACACGCAGAACTGTTGTCGACGCCGTCGGCGTTTTGCCCGCGTTCGCACAAAATGCGTACGGCGTTGGTGACTGTTGCCGGAGCCTGTGATATAAATAGGCACTTGATGCCACAGCTAAACGTCGCCTCCCTTCCCTCCCCCTCCCCCCCCCTCCCCGCCACGGCCTTTCGCGCGTCGGAAGAAGGCGCGTTTGTTCTACATATATGGTGATTGTAAAGGAGAAAAGGGACGCCTACTTCTGCAGCCCTTAAGGGAGCACGGCGCAGAACGCGCGTTTTTTCTTCGCTGTGCGCTCACTCCCCGTGAAAGCGCGCGTCCCTCGCCCCCTTACACTCGCACATACAGCGTTCGGCGCGCGGCGACGATTTCATCTCCACTGACGTCATACGGAACCTCACGGCAACGGCGGCGGCGACGACGACGGCGACGCAGACGGCAGAAATCTGCTTTGGAGTGTCCCTATAATTGCTATCGCAATAAAAGGAAGGAACCGTGAAGACTGTAATAAAGTGCACGCGCTGTACGTATTAAGTGGGCACGCACTATTGGGCTGTGTCAGGCAAAGGAAGGTGTGTCATGGAGTGGTTACAAGCATGTGAGATGGGCTGCGCGCTAGCATACCTAATTATCTCAAGCAGAGATTGAATTCAGAAGTAGGTATCATGTACATTAGTTGAGTGCGTCTACCTTCGTTATATCAACTGTGCCCTATATAGAGAGTTATTAAAAGCACACGTTTTTCTAAAGCACCTTTTACTCCTACCACGTTAAGTATGCTTTTGTGGAATGCCCACTTCATCCGTGTACGCCATCTGAAAGCATCTTGTACATTCATGCAGACACGTTCATGGAGACTTAAACCACGAACATATATTTTTAAAAGGAATGCTTTATTTACAATACAACAAAGTGTCTAGCATAGTTTCGCTGTAGGTTTTAGCACAGAATGGGGACTTATATACCAAGCTCTAAAAGTAACAAGTAAAATACAAACTGCAACAGTAAATACAAAATCAGATAGACAGTGTTACTGCCTGCAGCTTTTAAAATGTCAAACAAGGATAACGCATGAACTTGCATGAACTTCATTCAGTTGTGACCAACAAGAGTTGGGCCTCTGAGTTCACTGTTTTCTTTTTCATTGAAAAACGTTTTGTTTATAACCAAAACTATGTAAAATAGCAGATAAATACAACACGAGGAACAGAACACACATATGTACTAAACTTACTGTAAGGTCACATTTTTATAGATAAGGCAATGAACAATTTAGACAGTTCGCCGCTTTATTGAAAAAAATAACTATCCATGACTAGTATGAAAAAAGACAGAATGAAAGTGCTGCATGAAAATATATGAGGTGTATTCAAAAAGAAACCAAACTTTTGAATCAGCACGCCAACCGACAGAGATAATGTGATGTGGCTACTGAACGCTTGTAGCAGCGGGTTTAGACAACATACTGCCATTAGCGGCGTTTCGCTCTGACCGTTAGTTCGTGAACTGAAGCCGCCGAAGTGAGCACGTCCACAAGCTGTTTGTCGGATTATTGCCAAAGTAACAATGAAGGAGAATAAAGAACAATGTCTGTGTGTGAAATTTTGCTACAAACTTGGCAAAACTTTCACGAAGACATTTCAATTGCTTAACCAAGCATACGGGGAAAACTGTATGAGTCGCACTCGGTGCTATGAGTGGTTTAAGCATTTTGAACAAGACATAATATCGGTTGGTGATGATTCCAAGCCTGGAAGACATTCCACATCAACAGATGATGACCATGTCGAGAGAGTGCGTGCTGCGATTCGTGGAAATCGTCGTTTAACTGTTCGAGAATTAGCTGACAAAGTGGGCATCAGTGTAAAATCATGGCATCCTATTGTTAGTGACAAACTTGAGATGCGTCGTTTCAGTGCAAAATTCGGGCCGCGCTTGTGGACTGACGATCACACTCAGACCTGTGTTGAAATAAGCCAGGAACTGCTTGCCGCTGGCAATGACAATGAAAACTTTCTTATCATAACAGGTGATGAGACGTGGTCTTATGGCTGTGATATTGAAACCAAGGTGCAGTCGTCACAGTGGGTGGGCAAACGTTCTCTTCGTCCCAAAAAAAGTATGCATGAGTAGGTAAAAGATCAAGGTAATGGTCGCGGTTTGCTGACTGCATAGGCATTGTCCATCAGGAATTTGTACCACGTGGTAAGATGGTAAACAAGGAAGTCTACCAAGGAATTCTAGCGCGTTTGCGGAATTCTGTTCGCAGTAAGAAGCTTCAATTGCGGGAAACCCAGACTTGGTAGTTGAAACACGACAATGCGCCAGCTCACGCGTCGCTCCTTGTCTGCAGCTATATAGCAAAACATCACACTGTCGTGCCATCACACCGTACTTTCCAGATCTAGGCCCAGAAGACTTTTTCCTGTTTCCCGAACGTTTAACCACAATGAAAGGACGTCGTTTTCAAGACATAAAATAAATTTCAATACAATGCGACATGAGACCTACGCGCCATCCCAGAAAAAGCGTTCCAGGCGGCTTTCCAAAATGGACGAAATGATGGGAACAATGCATTGCCAGAAGAGGGGACTACATTGAGGGGGACAGTGCTTAAAAAGTTGTACAATCAGCAATAAGGGCTTATAGCAAAAGTTTGGTTTATTTTCGAACACAATTCGTATGTATTTGAATTGAAGAACTCTTTTGGGGGCCAAGCACCATAAAAAATCTGTTGTCCTACGGAGCACACTCTGTATACGTGCCGCAGTGTTTCGGTGAATGCAGGGAGATCCAAGTGAAGTTTTTGTATGTATACATTGCTAACATGTAAAAAAAGCATTTATAAATATGTGTTTCATTTTGACATAATTGCTCCGTCATCATTAACACACTAGGTATCATTCATATATGCTCAGAGTTATTTGTCGTGAGGACTCCTGGACCTCCAGGTGACCAATGAGCCTGGAAGGAAAAAAATTCCACTCAATGTAAGACAATTCCAAATACTGCTTAATCTTGGCCCTCTTGGGGCTATGTTTTGTTCAATAGTTGTTCGAGGTAAATATAGTAGTGGTCTTTCACGAAACAGATGTAAATGTTAGCCATAAGCGTCTGAGGCTGCGAGGCACCGATCCAAGGTCTTTTATTTGACTGCCCTGATTGTGGTGTGGCTAGAAAACCACACTTGACTCTGCTTAATTACACCTTGTTGGGGGAGAGAACCATTGTTCAGATTGCGTTGAACACGCTTGCATTTCCCTGCTAGTTGACATGTGGGTTGTTGCTGTAGTGCATGGCATCGAATTGATGTGCACACATTCTCTTCCTTTCTATTTTAAATTTCGGCTCTCCTGTTGCCTTTCATTCCCGTTATACCCCTTCCTCAGCAGTCACTTGTATTTACGGTGGTGAACCTGCCTGTCTTCCTATCTTTCTACCTCCTTTCTCCATGAGCATGTGTCAGCATTATAAAACTAGGTGTCGATGATTTACAACAGAAAGCTGAACATTCCACATCACACACTTCACATGTGAATAACTCATAAGAGTTTGTGAACGACATGCGAATGTGTCCGTCCTTTGAATTTAAAGCGTTGTATTTGAAATTTTACTAGCATTATTAGCACTAATGTCCATCCTTAATTAATTTGAATATAATGAGTGCATAGACAGTGTAAGTAAAGTAATCAAGCCATGACAATAGACACAAACACATAATGCTCTGGCAAGCAACTAAAGAGCGAAACATACATTCAGTTGCATTCTTCACGTTCTGCACAAACACATTTCACTTATTCTTGGCCTCTTCGAAATCAACTCAATGTGCTTACGCGTATGGTTTATTTCACAGTCATATTTCTTCAGACTTGCAGGTAATAATTAATTGGCCCACATTGCCAGCTGGCTCTCAGGGGGCACTCATTTATGTCTCTTACACTTAGTGGCATTCTGTTGCACTTGCATTTACACTGGCCTAAACTCAGTGACTTCCCACTCTTGTGAGATCAGCAGAAATTAGTGAAAGGCTCTCGAATGTGTGCCCATATGTAGTCATATTACAGCTCGTGCAAGAGCTTCAATGTCATCCGCATGCAAGCAATATTGTAAACCCTTGTATCTCTCTAAGCCCCACACCACTTTTGAGCTTACAAAAATGAGCTCTATCTTCGTGTGCTTCATTATAGGTATATGATATTTCCGCACTACGATTAACAGCCATTATGGGCCTGGTTTTCGCTGACCGGTGCTGTGGTACACTCTACAGTTTCACTGGAGAGCCCGAGATTCTGCTTTCTTTGGTGGCGTTCTTATTAGTGTCAACCTCACGCTTTAATCCTGTATAAAAAAAAATCTGTTAAGCGAGAATAAAAACACAGTGCAGAAATTTGATAACTCGCGAAGCATAAGTTCACTAGAAAGGCCTTTCTTATGGCCTATTTTGGGACTAGCGGGTACATCATAGTCGCAAATCAATACTGCGTAGCAATCACCCCACAAAAGCAAAATGTCCAACTTGTTATCTTATTTTGCTTTCATATTGCTACACGCGTGTGGTATTTGGTTGTTTGAACGAGGTGCACGGGCGCCGAGACGAAGAAGACGAACTGCTCTGGGCTCTCGAGCTATCGGCTGATCTGGCCAGCACTGCAGCTATCTTTTGTAAATATACGTGTAAATAGTCTCCTGTCCTTAATTCTTCGTTCGCGTAACATTTTGGTGGAGCGTGCCGTTCCCCGTCCTCACCACGGAGCTCCGCAGCGGCCGCACCGTCCAGCTTTCCGCCATGGCTCCCGGTGACGACAACTCGTCTGCTGCTCCTACTGCAACTCCAACCACAACGTACGTCACGGTTGCCACTCCCCGCGATCCTGGCTTATTCTCCGGCCAACATAATGTTGACGTTGATGACTGGCTACGCATGTATGAGCTTGTTAGCCGCAACAACCACTGGGACCCTACCATAATGCTAGCTAATGTCCTCTTCTACTTGGGCGGAACACCTCGTGTCTGGTTCCGGACACACGAGGAGGAGATCTCTAGCTGGGATGCTTTCAAGGAGAAGATCCGCGACCTCTTTGGCAATCCGACCGGTCGGCAGCAGGCTGCAAGAAAGGAGCTTGCTACACGAGTCCAGTCTGCCACTGAATCGTATGTCTCGTACATACAAGACGTGCTAGCTCTTTGCCGGAAAGTCGACGAGAACATGGTCGAAGTTGACAAGGTTGGCCACGTTCTCAAGGGGATCGCGGACGATGCGTTCAACTTGTTGATCTTCAACAATGTGTCTACCATCGACGTCATTGTCAAGGAATGCCGCCGCTTTGAGCTCGCCAAAAGCCGCCGCGTCATTCCACAGTTCTCCCGGCTCCCTAACACGGCTGCGACGTCGTCCTGCGTCGCCCTTACCGCTTCACCCTCCTCCAATGAGACCGTCACGCGTATTGCTCGCCGCGAGCTCGAGGCTGCCAGTCCTGCCACGTTCCTTCCGCGCCCACTTGACCCCACCATTGACCAACCAGCCCCAGCGATCTCCCTCATTCAGGAGGTTGTGCGGCAAGAGTTTGCCAACCTCGGTTTTCCTGCTGCCTGCTCCATCTCCCGAGCTGACGCCCGACTGGTGCCGACAGCTGCGCCTCCCAGCGATCTGTATTCCCGTCCCAGATACCGCAACCCTACAGAGTGGAGAACTCCGGACGACAAGCCCATTTGCTTTCGTTGCCACCGCATTGGCCACGTCGCTCGCCACTGCCGCACCTCCTGGACATCGCCGTATTCGAGCTACTTTTCCCCGTATCCTCGCCCATTTGCCGACCCTCGCCCCTACTCGCCTCGCCGTATGCCTACTAGCTCTCACGTATCCGTCGATGACAGTCGTCGCACTCGCTCGCCGTCACCTCAGCGCCGTCGGTCCCCGTCGCCCCAGCCACGCCGCTATTCGTCGCCGACCACTTATGGACCCTCCCGGGCGGAAAACTAGGCCATGCAGCTCTTGGAGGTAGTGCTGCATCACGTTCGTCCTGTCCAAATCCTCCGTTGACGCTTCTCACGTACACGAACCTAATTGAAGTAGATGTAGATGGTGTCCCGTTGACGGCATTGATTGATACTGGAGCCCAAGTGTCCATAATGAGCGCTAACCTATGTCGTCGCCTCAAAAAGGTTCTTACGCCTGCCGTCACTCGAGCCGTCCGCGTCGCCAATGGCGCCACTGTTGCCGTCTGTGGTATGTGCACTGCTCGCGTAGGAATTGCTGGCCGCCAAGTTCCCGTCCTGTTCTCCGTGCTGACCAGTTGCCCTCATGACCTAATCTTCGGGCTCGACTTTCTGACGACGCATTCTGCCCTCATCGACTGTTCCACCGGTACGCTGTGCCTCGAGCTTCCTCTTGTTTCCGACGTTCGCCCCGAACAACCGCACACCCTATGCACTACAGCGTTTGTTCGGTTACCTCCAAAAGCCCTAACCTTCGTCGAATTGGCCTCAACGGCAACCGTGCCTGATGGCGACTATGTCGTCGCCCCTATTCGTGATGTCCTCCTGGCGCGCGACATCTCTGTGTCACACTCCGTCGTTACCCTTGCCGCTAATCGGATGTGTCTCCCCGTTGTCAATTTTGGCTTGACGAAGCAAGTGTTACCTGAAGGCATAGCGGTGGCCACGCTCCGGTCAGTGACAGACGACCACGTCACTGCTTTTGCAGCCGACGCGTCTCCAGATCCTCCTGATAACCCGCAGGATGCCTTGAACCTCGACGGCCCATTACGCCCCATGGTCGCTCCGGACCTCGCCCCTGGCCAAGCAGCCGCCCTATATCGGCTTTTGCTTTCTTATCGCGACATAATTGACACTGACAATCGCCCACTTGGTCAGGCGTCCCTTGTTAAGCATAGGATAAACACTGGTGATGCTGTTCCCATTCATCGCCAACCGTATCGCGTGTCCACGGCAGAGCGGCAAGTTATTCAGCAGAAAGTCACCAAGATGCTCGCCAAAGGCATTGTTGAGCCCTCGTCGAGCCCTTGGGCATCGCCGGTGGTGCTCGTCAAAAAGAAAGATGGCACGTGGCGTTTCTGTGTCGATTACCGCCACCTAAACCGAATCACTAAAAAGGACGTTTACCCGTTACCACGAATTGACGACGCTCTTGATTGTCTTCACGGTGCCAAATACTTTTCGTCCATTGACCTTCGATCTGGTTATTGGCAGATTTCCGTCGATGACCAAGACCAAGAAAAGACCGCTTTCGTCACTCCAGATGGCCTCTACCAATTTAAGGTTATGCCATTTGGTTTATGCAATGCCCCGCCACGTTCGAACGGATGATGGACTCTCTGCTTCAAGGTTTCAAATGGTCAACTTGCCTTTGTTACCTCGACGACGTCCTTGTGTTTTCTCCTACGTTTGAGACGCACCTTGAGCGCGTCGCAGCTATCCTTGACGTCTTCCGCAAGGCTGGGATCCAATTAAACTCATCGAAGTGCCACTTCCGGCGCCGACAGATTACAGTGCTCGGCCATCTCGTCGATGCTTCCGGAGTACAACCCGACCCGGAGAAGGTTCGAGCAGTAACAGCGTTTCCTGTACCTCAGTCTCTCAAAGACCTCCGGAGTTTTGTGGGGCTCTGCTCTTATTTCAGACGGTTTGTGAAGGATTTCGCAGCAATCGCTCGACCACTCACTGAACTTCTGAAGAAAGACGTGCCTTTTACGTGGGGTTCCCCTCAGGCTTCCGCATTTTCACGCCTTATCACGATTCTGACCAATCCACCGATCTTGGCCCACTTTGACCCGTCCGCACCTACAGAGGTCCGAACCGATGCCAGTGGTTATGGGATCGGCGCAGTCTTAGCGCAACGACAACACGGCCACGACCGCGTTATAGCCTACGCTAGCCGGCTCCTGACAACTGCAGAGCGCAACTATTCGATTACCGAGCGCGAATGTCTTGCTCTCGTCTGGGCTGTTTCAAAGTTCCGCCCATATTTATATGGCAAGCCCTTCTCAGTAATCACAGACCATCATGCGCTGTGTTGGCTTTCGTCGCTCAAGGATCCTAGTGGCCGGCTCGGTCGTTGGGCTCTCCGACTACAAGAATATCCCTACACAGTGACGTACAAGTCGGGACGCCAACACCAGGACGCAGATTGCCTCTCTCGCTACCCAGTCCAAGACCCGTCCTCTACGTCTGATACTGACACCGACGCCTGCGTTCTCTCTGTTTTTCCACTGGTCCACGTCGCCGACGAGCAGCGCCGTGACCCGTCCTTGCGTGTCATCATTGACCGCCTGGAATCGTCACTTGCCGACAGCTCCCTTCGCTTATTCACACTTCAAGATGGCGTACTCTACCGCCACAACGTTCATCCCGACGGCCCAGCATTACTACTTGTGATCCCTAAACACCTTCGCTCGGCTGTTCTCCACGAACTTCACGACCTCCCCACTGCCGGTCACCTCGGTGTGTCACGTACCTACGACCGGATCCACCGACGCTTCTTTTGGCCAGGGCTTGCTCGCTCCGTTTGAAGATACGTAGCTGCATGTGAGAAATGCCAGCGACGCAAGACACCGACGACGCTCCCTGCTGGGTACCTTCAACCAATTGACATTCCCGCGGAACCATTCTTTCGGGTTGGTTTAGATTTACTTGGTCCTTTTCCTCTTTCTACCTCTGGGAACAGGTGGATCGCTGTGGCCACAGATTACGCCACGCGCTACGCCATCACCCGAGCGCTCCCTACAAGCTGCGCCACAGATGTTGCCGATTTTCTTCTACGCGACCTGATTTTATTACATGGAGCTCCGCGACAACTTCTCACAGACCGTGGCCGGACTTTCCTGTCAAACGTTATCGCGGACATCCTGCAGTCCTGTGCCACGAGGCACAAGCTATCCACGTCATACCATCCGCAAACGAATGGCCTCACGGAGCGTCTTAATCGCACTCTCACAGACATGCTCGCGAAGTATGTGTCTTCCGACCACACTGACTGGGACCTCGCTCTACCGTTTGTCACCTTTGCGTATAATTCCTCGCGCCACGACACAGCCGGTTATTCGCCATTTTTCCTTCTGTTCGGCCGAGAACCAGCACTGCCCCTCGACACAAGCATCCCTGTTCACGCAGCACCTACCAGTGAATATGCACTTGACGCCGTCGCCCGCGCTGCCCACGCAAGGGAAATTGCCCGTGGCCGCCTTCTGCACTCCCAGGAGAGTCAACGGCGTTTCTACGACCAGCGACACCGTGACGTGCACTTCCCGCCTGGTTCTTTGGTGCTTCTATGGTCTCCGTCGCGTCAGGACGGCCTGTCAGAAAAACTGCCGTCTCGTTACACAGGCCCCTACCGAGTGATTCGTGCCGTGACTCCCGTCACCTACGAGATCGCCCCTGGCGCCCCATCTGCTTCCCAGTCCAGTGATATCGTGCACGTTACACGACTGAAGCAGTATCACCCTCCCAGTGATGATTATTTATTAGCTATGCAACGCTGCTTTCTCACAACGTTATGAAACAACGGAAGTACTGAAAACTAGATTTTTCTGTCTGCAATGAAACTTAAAACTGCTGCAATCGACGTGACATACTGCTCTGTTGAAATTTTGCCAGTGGCAAAGCACTTCGCCCCTTCTACAAGTAACGAGTGTGCTGCTCATCTCGGATAGATATTGCGGCAAATCCTGTGGCTTGTGCAAATCGACACTTCGGTGCTGCTGCGTCGTCGGAGTTCTAAGATTATGGTCGCGTAACACAAGCTTTGAGCTAAATTGGGCTATGAATTTCCGTGAACTCGATGCATTGAACAGGAAAGTCAGAAACCTACGCAAATAGACGCATTATACAGAGGAAAGTGCGTAACACACCAGAAAATTGTTAAAATAAAACCGTCGTTTTACAAACTGCAACTACTAAATGCAATGAATTAATCACGCAAAGTCCACGGAAGTGTTTTAAAAAGAAAAAAAAACACATTTCATGGTTAGAATGCTACACGCGATTACCGGCGGCCCTATAAAACGCAAGCCCTAAGGGAAATTTGCGCATAAAATTTCAACAAATGGACACCTGGCTATGCAAGAAAAACAAATCGCCAGCAATCAAGCAATCATACAATTGCAGGAAACCGAAACGGACCTACGCCTGCAGTTATAGCTACTTCACGCACCAATACTTCCAACGCGCGTGTTCGCGTTAGTACTATCCGTTCAGATATTTAGATCACCGATGTTCGTTATCTGCTGGCTCGTATAATGCAAGGGTAGAAATTAAGCATTTAGTAAGCTTAGTGTATGTGAAGCAAAAATCGACCTACCGAATATACACAGGTTTGCAGCTGTACAGCACGCCGGGCCCGCCGATCCAGTTCACCCTGGCAGCCCGCCGCCGCTGATCGCCCGTGTGGCCGTCGTACTCGCATGAGTTGTCGAAGTTGCATTGCTTTTTTGCAATTTCCAGTAACAACGGTGGATTTGAACATCACTGACATCACCGAGAGCGCTCATTGACGTGGCCAGATCACTTTACAACACGAACACAGTCGCATTACGTCGTCGGTATAAAGATAAGATGATATTTGCCGCCAAAAAGAATCGCCTCGTCCGCCGACTTACGATATGTTCTCGGGCCTTCGCGACTGATGCAGTCTTTCCTCCTCCACTACCATCGAAGGAACGCAGAAGCGACGACGTCTTTCTCTTTGTTCTTTCCTTTTGCCTTTCGTTTTTCTTTCTCCCTCTATTCATCTCTCTTACCGCTCCTTGCAGCTTTTGCTTTGTAACACTCTCTCAACGCTTCAGCTCGGTTTTTGGGCACCATAATTGCAGTACTGCACATAAACGTTGCGTACGCTCGAGGCCGCATATAGCGGGCCTAGCCGGCCGCCGCACCTATTGTCACACATAATATTGCTTGAATGTCTGTTTATATGCAGTACTTTACGCTGGAATAAAAAATCCCGCGTATGTGCCGGACGTTATACGGGAATTGATTAAGAGTGTATATTTCTTCATTGCTAAGCGCATTCTCCTCAACAGTCATCGTGAAATGTGTTCTGCCGAATTTTCGGACGTACAGCAAATCACGGCTCTCAATTTTTGGAAAACCTCCGCGCTCTCTGCTCAGCCACTACCTCGGCTAACATTGCTGCGCTGAGAAGCCTCTACGACTTTTTCCAAGTAAACATCAAGGGCTTCAAAGGACTTGGAGTCTTGGAGTCGAATTACGCCACAATGCTGTGCGAGGTGCTGACGAAATGCATTCAACACGACATAGTGGTGGAAACGACGGCGTCGACTCAACCCGTCAATGCGAATGATCTGTCGAGCTCGGAACAAGAACTTAAGCAACTGATCCAGTACCTTCGCATCAAGGTGGAGTGCAACGAGCTGGCGACAAACCAACAACCTGTCTCCTATGGCGATAAGGAACCTCCTTCCAGCAGCCGTAAGAGTCAGCCAGTGGCATCAGCTGCAGTCCTCAATAACAACGCCATGACGAAGGAGGAGGCGTGTGTCGTCTGCCACAAGGTACATTCAACGAAGGATGGCGACGCACCGATTGATAGAATGGAGAAAAACTGCCTTTTGTCGACGGTTGGCTGCTGCTTCAGGTGTACAACGCAGGGACACTGAACAAGGGACTATGGACGTAAGCTGAGCTGCCCGCACTGTCAAAGACGACACGCTTCTTCGATGTATTGCAGAATGGGCACTAAAACACGCCACCAGAACACGCAACGAGCAGTACTTCCATGTATGCTGTGTCATACGTAAATAGACGAAGTAACATGGACACCATACTTCTGCAAACGTTCCGAGCTCGGACAAAGGGCGCCAAGAGCACATACTATATAAGAGGTATTCTGGACAACGGTAGCCAGCGCACTTTCATTAAGGAAGATGTCTCAATAAAAATTACCCTTAAGGTGTCAAGAGAGATTGACTTTACCGTCAACGTCTTTGCGAAGAAAGATGGAAGTCGCAGTAATTGTCGAGTACTAGTGCAAGTCACCTTACAAAATCAGTTCGACGGTGTTCATCATGTGATCGAAGCAATAGAAATTGCACACATCTGTGAAGTTCCTCGTTGGAGTGCCAAAAGACCCCGAATTCATCAAAGGCCTACAGAATCAGGGCCGACGATTGATTGATGTCCATTGCTTCCCGAATGTTCATCAAGAAGACGGCATTAGTTTATTAAATAGGGCAGATCAGTTTTGGAATATCCTGTGAAAGGACGTCACTTGGGATGATAAATACAAATGTCTCCTTTCTTTTCAAACTGCAATGGGCTGGACATTCCAAGAACCCTTAAACAGCGATGAGCCTGTCGAGAACCGAGGGGTCGCAGCGGAGCGACAGAACAAGAGGACCAGCTCAGCAGGCTTTCAGAACGGACTAGCGCGTGCCGTGCTTGTGCCGCTGGCACGCGCCGCCCAACTTTATTTTTCTCGTCAGTCGCAGCCAGCCCCAAGGCGCCGGCCGAGAGTGCCGACCTTAGCGTCCCCGCTTAGCAGCGTCGGTGGACGCTACAGGGCCCCCCGCCCCGACGGGACGGTGAAATGTACTCGTCGACGAGGCAGCGATGAGGCTGTCGTAGTGTAAAGCAGATCGACGGGTGCGCCGGCTACATCCGCGGGGAGCTCCTTGGGAGGCGTCTAGACGCAGGCTGGTTTGAGGCGGTCCAGCGAAACGACTTCTTCGCGACCATTCAATAGGATGGTGGCGGACTTCTGCCTCTTGTGGAGGACACGGTACGGTCCGTCGTAGGGTGGTGTAAGAGGCGCCTTTATAGCGTCTCGTCTGAGGAACACGTGGTACGAAGACTCAAGGTACGGCTGCACAAAGATGCTGTGGTCCGATAATCGAGGTGGTACGGGGCGCAGTTGCTGAATGCAGTCGTGTATCCGTTGGAGATACTGTAGCGGCTAGGGCGAGGGGACCGAAGGAATGAACAAGTCTCCAGGAAGCCGCAGGGGTGCGCCGTAGACGAGTTCGGCCACTGAACAGCCAAGGTCGCGACGAAGGACGGCACGTAGGCCGAGAAGCACCATAGGAAGGCGGTCGACCCAGTGCTGTCGATCCAGGCGCGCAGTGAGGGCAGCCTTGAGTTGGCGATTGAGCCGCTCAACCATGACGTTGGCACAGGGATGATATGCAGTGGTACGGCAGTGCTTAGTGCCAAGCAGGCGGTTGAGCGAAGTGAAGAGTGTGCAGTCAAATTGCCGGCCAGGATCAGTTGTCACAATGCTCGGGCAGCCGAAGCGGGAAACCCATGCTGAAACGAAGGTATTGGCGACCGTTTCCGCAGTGATGTCCTGAACGGGCACGGCTTCGGGCTGACGTGTGAAGCGGTCGATCATTGTGAGAATGTAGCGACAGTCGTGAGAGTGAGGAAGAGGTCCAACCAAATCAAGATGGACGTGGTCAAAACGGCAGCCAGGTGGCAAGAACGACAGCGTGGGAGTCTTCGTGTGGTGGTTCACTTTGGCCGTCTGGCGTGCGACGCACGAGCGGGCCCACTGGCAAACATCGCTGTTGATGCTTGGCCAGACATACCGCTGTGTAACGAGGCGCTGCGTGGCTTGGATGCTGGGATGGCAGATGTCATGAAGTGATTGGAACACCGAACAACGGAACGCAGCCGGAATGAAGGGGCGAGGTGTAGCCGCTGACATATCGCACCAGAGGGAGCCAGGCACAAACGGGTGAGGAACGAGTTGTAGACGGAGGGAACGGGGATGGTCACGCAGCGCTTGCAGCTCGGGGTCTTCCATCTGTGCACGAGCTAGACCTTCCCAATCCACAGTCGATGTATAAGTGCCGAGGGAGATGATGCGTGAAAGTGCGTCAGCGGCCTCGTTGTCGGTGCCTTTGATGTGCCGGATATCCGTTGTGAACTCCGATATATAGGCCAGTTGACGAATTTCACGTGCGACATACTTGGAAGAGTTTGTACGGAAGACATACACCAGAGGCTTATGATCCGTTATAATATTGTTACGCGAAGGAAGGATTAAGTACTGGGAACTATTTACAAGTGTATTTACAAAAGATAGCTGCAGCGCTGGCCAGATCAGCCGATAGCTCGAGAGCCCAGAGCAGTTCGTCTTCTTCGTCTAGGCGCCCGCGCGCATCGTCCAGAAGAAACACGCAATATGCATGTAGCATAATCCCCGGTGGCAGAAGCGCCGTCCCGGTGCGTCTAAATATCAGTGGGAACAGGAGGGTAATACGGTTTTAGGCGTGCTACATGCACAACGTCAGTGGAAGGCGGGGCAGACGAGGCACTGGTACTGAATGGGGCGATTTCATACGTAACTGGAGTCACGGCACGCAGCACTGGATATGGACCTGTGTACCGAGACAGGAGTTTTTCAGACAGACCAACGTGACGAGTCGGTGACCATAGGAGTACCAGGGATCCAGGCGAAAAGTGAACGTCTCTGTGATGTCGATCGTACAAACGCCTGTGGTTCTCTTGGGAGGTAAGGAGGCGAGCACGGACAATTTCGCGAGCTTGGGCTGCCCTGGTGATGGCGTCAAGTGCGTATTCGCTGGTCTCTGCTGCGGCGGATGGAAGGGATGTGTCCAGTGGCAATGTGGGTTCTCGGCCAAACAACAGAAAGAAGGGGGATAGCGGGCAGTGTCGTGACGCGAATAGTTACATGCAGATGTGACATACGGTAGGACAATGTCCCAATCAGTATGGTCAGACGAGACATACTTTGCAAGCATGTCTGTCAGGGTTCGATTGAGACGCTCCATGCGACCATTACTCTGTGGATGGTAAGACGTAGTCAGCTTGTGCCTGGTTGAGCAGGACTGCAGGATGTCGGCGATGACTTTAGAAAGGACAGTCCGACCACGGTCAGTGAGCAGTTGGCGTGGAGCTCCATGCTGCAGAATCACGTCGCGTAAAAGAAAATCGGCGACATCTGTGGCGCAGCTTGTTGGAAGCGCTCTGTTGATGGCGTAGCGCGTGGCGTAATCTGTCGCTACAGCGGCCCACTTGTTGCCAGACGTTGATAGAGGGAAAGGGCCAAGTAAGTCCAAGCCAACGCGAAAGAACGGCTCCGAAGGAATGTCGAGCGGTTGAAGGCACCCGACAGGGAGCGTCGATGGTGTTTTTCGGCGCTGGCATTTATCACACGCCGCAACGTATTTCCGGACCGAGCGGGCAAGCCCTGGCCAAAAGAAGCGTCCGCGAATCCGGTCACAGGTGCGGGAGACGCTGAGCTGACCTGCCGTTGGTAAGTCGTGAAGTTCTTGGAGAACAGCTTACCGGAGGTGCCGAGGAATGACGATGAGTAGGGCAGGACCGTCGGGGCGGACGTTGTGGCGCTATAATACCCCATCCCGGAGAACAAACAAATGAAGGGACGAATCAGAAGGTGAAGATTCCAAACCATCAATGATGGCGCGCAAGGTGGCATCACGGCGTTGCTGGTCGGCGACTTGTGGCAGCTGAGAAACCGAGAAAACGCAAGCGTCGTCGGCATCGGTGTCAGGGTCGGCGGGTGGTTCGTCCACTGGATAGCGTGATAAGCAGTCTGCGTCTTGATGTAGGCGACCGGACTTGTAGACTACCGCATAGGAATATTCTTGTAGCCGCAGAGCCCAGCGACCAAGCCGGCCGGTAGGATCCTTGAGTGAAGAAAGCCAGCAGAGCGCGTGGTGGTCTGTGATTACCGAGAAATGCGTGCCATACAAGTACGGGCGGAATTTAGAAACCGCCCAGACAAGAGCCAGGCATTCACGGTCTGTAATCGAATAGTTGCGCTCCGCTGCTGTGAGGAGGCGGCTAGCGTAGGCGATAACACGATCGCGTCCCTGCTGGCGTTGGGCTAAGACGGATCCGATACCATGACCACTGGCATCGGTATGGACCTCTGTAGGGGAGGACGGGTCAAAGTGGGCCAGAATAGGCGGCGTGGTGCGAAAGTTGGTCAGGTGGGCAAACGCGGCAGTTTGAGCAGGACCCCACGTAAACGGCACGTCCTTCTTCAGAAGATCAGTAAGTGGTCGAGCAATCGCTGCGAAGTCTTCAACAAAGCGTCGGAAGTAGGAGCAGAGTCCTACAACACTTCGTACGTCTTTGACAGACTGAGGTACAGGAAAATACGTGACAGCACGAATTTTCTCCGGGTCTGGTTGAATACCGGAAGCGTCGAAAGGTGGCCCAGCACTGTAATCTGCCGGCGACCGAAGTGACACTTCGAGGAATTTAGTTGGAGCCCAGCCTCACGGAAGACTTGAAGAACAGCTGATAAGCGCTCAAGGTGTGTCTCAAACGTAGGGGAAAATACGAGAACATCGTCTAGGTAGCAAAGGCATGTTGACCATTTGAACCCCTGAAGCAAAGAGTCCATCATGCGCTCGAATGTGGCTGGGGCGTTGCATAGACTGATTGGCATAAGTTTGAATTGATATAGACCATCAGGGGTGACAAACGTGGTCTTCTCTCGCTCCCTTTCATCCACAGAAATTTGCCAATAACCGGACCGAAGGTCTATTGATGAGAAGTAGTTGGCACCGTGGAGACAATCGAGGGCGTCGTCAATGCGAGGCAAGGGGTAGACGTCTTTTTTAGTAATTCGGTTTAGATGACGATAATCAACGCAGAAGCGCCACGTGCCATCTTTCTTGTTAACAAGCACAACGGGTGACGCCCAAGGGCTCGACGAGGGTTCAACAATGCCTTTGGCAAGCATCTTGTGCACTTCATCTTGAATAACTTTACGCTCGGAAACAGTAACTCGATATGGCCGACGATGAATAGGACTGGCATAACCAGTATTTATGTGATGCTTAACAATTGAAGTCTGGCCCAATTGTCGATTGTTGAGGTCGAAGATGTCTTGTTAAGGTACGTCCACACTAGCGACAAAAACGCGCGCGACACGCCGCGCGCGGCGAGCGATGCTGTCGCGCGAGGCAAGATTCACGAAAAGCGGCAGCAACGCGCGGCAAACGCTCGAATGGGTGCGAGACCCATTTTTTGCGGCAGCCGCAAAACGAGCACCAATCAGAAGCGAGCCGCGCAGTTGTGGCGCCACCTGTCGCACAAGCAAAGAATCATAATGTATGGGCTCTGAGATCAAACAGCGACGCGCACGCCGTAAAATCTCAGAGGCCATGTCCCGTCAATGAGGCCGTTTTCGTTAAGCCTTCCCATACCCCTGTCCGCTTTCTGGCACGTCGGCGTCGCGCCATGGTCGCACAAGCAAAGAACACGCTAAGATGTTCACAGTCACCAATACGTCATCCAGATCTGATCTCTCTGAGCTTGAGCGACTCCCAGTGAAACGCCGAAACAACAAAGCAACTGCAACAGAGAATGGAGCGCGCGCTTTCACGAGAAGTCTCGGAAGGGAACGACGAGAAACGGGACGTCAGGTGGTGTCATGTGACTGCCGCGTCTCGCAAAACGCGGGTCAGTGTGAACATCGCCACGCATTTGTGCCGCGCGCTGGCTTCCCGGGGGCGGCGTGTCGCGTGCGTTTTTGTCGCTAGTATGTACGTACCTGTAAGAAACCAAAAGGCGACACAGAGCTGCTGCTTGTTCAGGCAATAGGTCCGCAGCAATCATGGGACTAAAGGTTGCCTCAAGGCAAATAGCATCCTGCGGAAATGGTGAAGAATCGGAGCAGCCGTCCACTGAAAATGCCGTGATGTGGTCATCTCCTACAGCACGCAGCATTGCAACCGATATGCCTTGGGGTAGAACTTGCTTTGTTAGGCCAAAATTGACGACGGGGAGGCATGTCCGGTTATCGGCGACGGTTACGACGGAGTGGGGCACAGTGATATCGCGCATCAAAAGGACATCAGGAACAGGTGAAGCGATGTAATCACCATCGGGCACAGGGAAAGATGAAAGCAAATCAATGAAAGTCAAGGTTTTAGGCGGCTGGTGGACGAAGGCGGTCGTACTAAAGTTGTTCGGCTGTTCAGCACGAATATGCGCGAGTAGAGGAAGTTCGAGGCAAAGGGTACCGGTAGAACAGTCGATCCAAGCTGAATGCGCCGTAAGAAAGTCTAGTCCAAGGATTAGGTCATGGGGACAATTGGTCAGCACTGTAAAAATAACTGAAACGTGGCGGTCGGCGATACTTATCCGGGAAGTACACATTCTAGTGACGGCAACAGTGCTGCCATCGGCGACGCGTACGCCTCGGCTAGTAGCAGGCGTGGGAACCTTCTTCAGTCCACGACGGAGGTTATTACTCATTATGAACACCTGGGCTCCAGTATCTATTAACGCCGTCAAAGGGACACCGTCGACGTGGACATCAAGTAAGTTCTGGTGCGTTGGGAGCGTCAGTGGACGATTTTGACACGGCGAAGATAATGCAGCGCTACGCCCAGGAGCTGCATGGTCTAGTTTTCCGTCCGGGAGGGCCCATAATTGGTCGGCGACGAATAGCGGCGTGGCTGGGGCGACGGGGACCGACAGCGCTGAGGTGACGGCGAGCGAGTGGGACGACTGTCATCGACGGATACGTGAGAGGTAGAAGGCATACGGCGAGCCGACTAGCGGCGAGGGTCGGAATATGGGCGAGGAGACGGGGAAAAGTTGCTAGAATACGGCGATGTCCAGGAGGTGCGGCAGTGGCGAGCGACGTGGCCAATGCGGTGGCAACGAAAGCAACTGGGCTTGTCGTCCGGAGTTCTCCACTCTGTAGGGTTGCGGTATCTGGGAGGGGAATACAGATCGCTGCGAGCCGCAGCTGTCGGCACCAGTCGAGCGTCAGGTCGGGAAACAGAGCAGGCAGCAGGAAAACCGAGGTTGGCAAATTCTTGCCGCAGAACCTCCTGAATGAGGGAGATCGCTGGGGCTGGTTAGTCAATGGTGGGGTCAAGTGGCCATGGATGGAACGTGGCAGGACTGGCAGCCTCGAGCTCGCGCCGAACAATACGCGTGACGGCCTCATAGGAGGGGGGTGAAGCGGTAAGGGCGACGCAGGACGACGTCGCAGCCGTGTTAGGGAGCCGGAGAGAACTGGGGAATGACGCGGCGGCTTTTGGCGAGCTCAAAGCGGCGGCATTCCGTGACAATGACGTGGATGGTGGACACGTTGTTGAAGATCAACAAGTTGAACGCGTCGTCCACGATCCCTTTGAGAACGTGGCCAACCTTGTCAACTTCGACCATGTTTTCGTCGACTTTCCGGCAAAGAGCTAGCGCGTCTTGTATTTACGAGACATACGATTCAGTGGAAGACTGTACTCGGGTAGCAAGCTCTTTTCTTGCAGCCTGCTGCCGACCCGTCGGATTTCCAAAGAGGTCGCGGAGCTTCTCCTTGAAAGCGTCCCAGCTAAAGATCGCCTCCTCGTGTGTCCGGAACCAGACACGAGGTGTTCCGCACAAGTAGAAGAGGACATTCGCTAGCATTATGGTGGGGTCCCAGTGGTTCTTGTGGCTAACAAGCTCATACATGCCTAGCCAGTCATCAACGTCGACATTATCTTGGCCGGAGAATATGCCAGGATCGCGGGGAGTGGCAACCGTGACGTACGTTGTGGTTGGAGTTGCAGTAGTAGCAGCAGACGAGGTGTCGTCACCGGGAACCATGGTGGAAAGCTGGACGGTGCGGCCGCTGCGGAGCTCCGTGGCGAGGACGGGGAACGGCACGCTCCACCAAAATGTTACGCGAACGAAGGATTAAGTACTGGGGACTATTTACAAGTACATTTACAAAAGATAGCTGCAGCGCTGGTCAGATCAGCCGATAGCTCGAGAGCCCAGAGCAGTTCGTCTTCTTCCTCTAGGCGCCCGCGCGAATCGTCCAGAAGAAACACGCAATATGCATGTAGCAATATAAAATGGCTGGCCCTGCAAGAAGTGCCGAAAGTGCTGGATGGTGGAGTAGATGGCGAGCAGCTCACGGCCAAAAACGCTGTAGCGAGTCTGGGCAGGTAGGACCTTCCGAGAGAAGAAACCCAGTGGGCGCCACTCGGAGCTGCTTTTCTGCTGGAGAACAGCGCCGATGGCCACACTGGAAGCATCCACCATGATGCGGGTGGGCACGTTAGTTCTCGGGTGCATGAGAAGTACTGCATCTGCGACGGCTTGTTTAGCAGCCCTGAAAGCAGCTTCAGATTCGGGAGACCAGGAAATTCCGGATGAAGAGCCCTTGGTCGTGCGAAGAAGGTGAGTCAGTGGGTGTAGAAGCTCAGCGCAGTGGGGAATAAAACGTCAGGAGAAATTCACAAGGCCGAGGAACTCGCGCAGCTGGCGTAGGGTAGTGGGTGCTGGGAAGTCTTTCACAGCCTGGACTTGAGAGGGCAACCGACGAATTCCCAGCTCCGATGTGGTGGCCCAGAAACTCGAGCTCGGAAGATCCAAATACGCATTTCTGGGGGTTCACAACCACGTCAAATTGTTGAAGGCGTTGAAAGAGTTCCCGGAGGTGACGCTCGTGATCTTGTGGATTGGGACTCGCGACGAGGATGTCGTCGATGTAGGCAAATACAGCCGGGATGCCGCGCGTTACCTCGGCGATGAATCGCTGGAACGTTTGAGCTGCGTTGGGTAACCCAAAGGGCATGCGCACATACTCAAACAGGCCGAAGGGTGTAGTAATTGCTGTCTTCGGGATATCGGCAGACTCAAAGGGGATTTGGTGATAGGCATTGACAAGGTCCACTTTACTAAAGATTTTGCATCCTTCCAAATGGCCTGTGAAATCTTGGATGTGTGGAAGGGGATAGCTATCGTGGACCGTGTGAGCGTTGAGCGCCCGGTACTCACCGCACGGACGCCAGTCACCCGGTTCTTTCTTGGGCACCAGATGGAATGGGGAGGCCCAACTGCTGGAGGAAGGGCAAAAAATACCTAGCTGGAGCATGTGCTCGAATTCCCGTTTTGCAATTGCCAGGCGCTCACCGAAGAGGCGGCGCGGACGAGCTGCGACGGGTGGACCACGTGTGACAATGTGGTGGGTGACGCTGTGCTTGGGTGGCTGATTTAAATTGCAGGGTCTCGTCACTTCAGGGAAATCTTCGAGGATTCGAGAGTACGGGCATGATGGGATAAGCGTGTGGATGCCAGTGGGAGCGACCACCGACAGAACGCCAGGAATGGTGAGGCACGTCTTGCTGTCAATCAGGAGATGACGGCGCATGCTGACGTCGAGGTCGAAATGGGTCAGGAAGTCGGAGCCGAGGAGAGGCTGATGGACGTCGGCCACGATGAAGACCCACCGGAACGTGCGCCGCAGGCCAAGGTCGAGTGTGAGGTTGCGCAGACCATACGTGGCGATGGAGGTAGAGTTTGCCGCGTGGAGCGTATGTCCAGGTGACTTGGAAACGCGGTCACGCTTGGAGGACGGCAGTTCACTGACCTCGGCACCCGTGTCTACAAGGAACGGCAGGCCGGAAATGCGATCCATGACTATGAAAAGGCGGTCGGGTTGTAAGGCGAGGTTACATGCCGCCGGCAGTGATTTCGCGGTGCGTTTCCCGACCATTCGCATGGGGACTTGCACGGACGGGCGCGGTGCTGGAAAGTGCGATGGTACCAGCAGATAGGCGAACGTCGAGGACTGCGCGAGCGGCGACTGGTCGGGGAAGAGGGACGGCGGCTGGGACATGAGGTGGAGCCGCGCTGGTCATGGGAGGACGTCCGAAGGGCGTCGATGGAAACGGCGAGCTGGTTGATGCGGGACTCTAAGCGGGCCATGATTGAGGACGGTGACGTTGAAGAGAGGTCGGCGACTGAAGGAGAAGTCGCGTCTTGAACTCGATCAGCGAGCTGGGCGAGGCGGTCGAGGGTCAAGTCCTCTGTAGCGGCCAAGACAAGGCGGGTGGACTGTGGTAAGCGCTGTAAGAAGAGCTCCCTCAACAGCGCACCGTTTGGGTCGACCTTGCTTGTACCCAGGAGCTGTAGCATGCTGTTGAGCAGCTGGGAAGGGCGGCGATCTCCAAGGTCCTCGGATGTGAGCAGGTGCTGGAGGCGCGCGCTCTCGGATGCTGTGGTGCGTTCTAAAATACTCTGCTTCAGTCGCTGGTACGGGGAATCACTCAAAGGTGCAGCGATAACGTCTGCCACTTCTTGAGCCACCCCAGGAGACAGGTTGCAAAGTAAGTGGTGAAACCGCGAAATCTCCGAGGTGATGTAGTGTAGATCGAAGATGGTTTCGACCTGGGCGAACCAAACCTGCGGGTTCTTACGCCAGAACGTGGGCAGGCAGAACTGTAGAGCTGCGACGTCCCGTGGGCGCGAGGTAGCGTCAGGCGGAAAGTTACCTGAGGGTGGGAGGTTGCTGGGGTCGGTCATCTCTTAGGCCGGAGTCACCACTGTCGAGAACCGAGGCATGGCCGCTGGATAAAAAAAAAACACCGCATATAAACGGGGTGAATGATGATGAGTGGGCGAAGCTCCGGAGGGAATCATCGGTAAACCGCGAATCTTCCGTGTAATTCGCCCATTCTCGCCGCACTAAATCGAACTATTGACTTCCACCAATGACACGCGCCATATGTGACGTCATTCCTATTTTATAACAGCGCCTTTCATTATAATTGCACCATATCCCGCTTAAGGGGACGCTAGCACAGACGCGTTAGAAACGTGCAGTACTCTCTAGTAAGGGGGAGAGGCCACAGCGTGTTACGCAGCCGTTTACACATGCCGGAACGTGCACCGCGTTTGCCGACGCCATCACATGACTGCTGAGAGAGTATAACCCCCGTATTCATAAACGCTCCTCGACTTGAACTTGACTTGCCACCGCCTTCAACGCGTTTCGAACGCGTTACAAACGCGTTAGAAACGCGCAGTCTTTCGTTAATGTGGGGTATTTATTGTCATCGTGGTGCGTGTGTCCATGTGCGCTTCGTGGCGTGTTTTTTTTTCTTTATTTCCGGACATTCGGCAAGAACAATAATACAAACTACTGCATCAGCTGACAATATTCACTTTCCGGTCACCGCTGATGTTTCACTTGCGGTTGAGATTACAAAACTTTCATTTTGACAAGAGCATCCATCAAGAACAATAGTTCATCTTCATAACCTAATTTCTTAAACACTTCACGAAGTTTACTCACATTTTCAGTAAAGTAAGAGTTTACTGTTCTCGGATTAATGTCACAATTCCTTACAGCCATGCGGTTTCTCCAGATGCTGTGAAGGCCGAGGAGAAAGAACGTGTCATAAGGTATACTGTCGTGCCCTGTAGTTAAGTATCGAATACCATGGGGTGTTAACGGTAATTCTTTTTTAATAGTTCTTTGCATAATGTCCCAGAAGAAGACTGCACTCCAACAATCTAGAAACACATGTTCTATAGATTCTGGTTTCTTGCAAATTAAACAGTTAGTACCCCATGGTAAATAATGCCCTTTTCTTGGCTACCCATGTTTTTACAGGCAAGGTATTAGTATGTAGTTTAAAAAAGAACGTTTTCACTCCCCCTGGAACCATCATTCGTTTCACACGTTTTAGCACATCTTTTCCTTGGCCTTCACGGTACAATAATCGATACAATGGTTCTGGGAACATAATGTCTATTAAATCAAAAACCAAAAGCGCTTCGTGGCGTAGTGGTTAGCGCCGTGCGTTCGGAAGCGAGGGGTCCCTGGTTCGATTCCGCGCTGCGGACACAATTTCGGAATTTTTTTTTTCATAAAAGTAGACGTGGCTACCTACTACGACGACGACTACTACTACTACTACAGAGGAGGGACAGACCCACACCCTAAGAGCTTCGCCCCTAAAAGGCGCGGCCTGCCGCGTCGGGCGCGTTGCAATGGGAGCGAATGTGACAGCCGTAGTTGCATTGTCGGCCGCTTGGCTGGGGCGAACGGCGCTAGTCATCGGCGATGGAACGCGTCCGCTTGCACGCGCGACGGCGTTGCAAGCGCGTTCCTGACGCATTTTCTACGCCGATGCCAGACAACAGCCCCCGACGTGTAGCGCCGCGGCGGATCACACCGCTTTCGATGCACGCGGCACCTTTTTTTTTATCCAGCGGCCGTACCCTCGTCGCTGCGGCGCGCCAGAACAAGAGGACCAGCTCAGCAAGCTTTCAGAACGGACTAGCGCGTGCCGTGCTTGCGCCGCTGGCACGCGCCGCGTAACTTTATTTTTCTTGTCAGTCGCAGCCGACCCCAAGGTGCCGGCCGAGAGCGCCGACCTTAGCGTCCCCGCTTAGCAGCGTCGGTGGGCGCTACATGCCCTTAGCTCGCGATCTTTGTAGGTGGTATGTCAGTCGTACTGTACGAATTTTCTGACGCATTTTACTTTGAGAAATTCAGAGTTAAGTAACGCCTATCCGTCACGCCGAGGGCCTTCGGGGTTGTTGTTCGGGATAATAATTTTCTGACGCACAACACCGCCGATGACGGACGCCGATACGGGATTTTTTGCGACATGGGGCCCTTAACGCTATCGCGTTAAAAACAAAAAACGCTGCTTAAGCGCGTCATCATATGGGCTTGTCTGAATGGTGTATACAGTACTAAAAAAAACTTGTCATAGAGGTGAACGTATGAAACTGAAGTTACTTTTTGAAAGAGCAAATGCCTTAACCACTGCCATCTGGAGGAAGATCTATATATAATGGCGAATCTTCAGTGTGGGAGGCAGCATTCATACGGTTGAAGTGTTGCAAGATGAGCTGCATTACGAAGGCGCGTGTTCTCAGGCTAATCTTATCGTGCTGCTTTTATAGCAACACTTTGGCACAAGTACAATTGACCAACAACGGAGATGATTATGATATTCAACGTGTAAGTTGTTTTTATTTGTCTAGAATACCACTTACTTTCCCTAGAAGTTTGCTTAGTAAGTTCGATGTTCGGCTCACTACGAAAATCAAAAGAAAGCAAGGAACCATTACATTTGCTAATTGTTTCTGCGCTATATTAAAGTAGACGGAAGCCAATCTTGTGTTGGCTCATAATGTTATAGCAGAAGCTTCAGGAGACAATAGCAGGCTATCGCACGTAATCTCTAACTCCCCTATATTATTCGGGGCAGTGTGTTTTAGTAATTAACCTAAAAACATTATGCGTGCGCCGTTGCTGTTCTCGTGCTATAGAAGCAACGACATGCGTGTGCCGGTACGCACAGTCCGTAGGGCTGAAAAATTAGGGGGACGCTTATGCTGCGATAGAATTCAAAGATCCTTCGCTTATGCGATAGAATTCAAAGATCCCTGACTGATTCTCCCGAATCTGGACAATTGCAGCTTATGTAACCGTAATGTTTACCGGGAAACGCTGGCGGCGAACGCTTTGAACACAAGCGAGCTTTCTGGTAGAAACGCGGCCTCTTGCGTTGCCGGTCTTCTGTAATTGCTTCGCACTTTGAATATCACAGTTTGAGGAGATTTACCATCAAGGGCATGCGCTGTCCGTGTTTTGTTTCAGTACGTTTGCTTGCGGGCTGTCATTCTCAAAATTCCGATGAATAACATTGCATAGAATGTAAGACAATGTGTTAGCAAATTTAGTGGTAGAAACATTATTTAGTGTCGTGTAGAATATTTTTCGCGCACAAGACGCCAACGCCAGCTACAGCGCCACTAGTACGCCGACACCAGATTTTTGCTGATTTTAATGTCACAATAGGCTGAACCGGCTCCGTCGCAGCCAAGGCAGTGTTCTGGTTTTCGCTGCTGGCGTGGGCGTTTGGGGCACACACGTTAGAGAGTTTTCCAATAGGTGCATCTATATCTGCCTCCACAAAAAGCTTCGCGCACACGGAATTTCCCTCAGGCGAGAACAACGTCTTTTGAAGCGAAGGTTGCATTCGCTCACAAGTTTTTGTGGCGTTGTAGTCAAGCCAAAACTCACGTATGGCGCATACCCGCATTGCAAATGCGGGTACAAGCCACCGATATACGGGTATTATTTAGGGACAAGAAAGAAAGAAGGAAGGAAGGAAAGAAAGACAGAAAGAAAGAAAAAGCATGTGCGGGGAAAGCTGTACCGGCTTCGGATGACGCGACGTGCGCGACCAATCACGCTGGTTTGGTGTGTCGCGGGGACGGAAAGGGAAGGAAAGAGGGTTGGCGCGCACTCCGCCGGTATTCCTACGCCTGAAATCATTTTCGCGCCCGGATGGGAAGGCGGGCGTCAACGTTACTAGATTACCTCTAATCTAGTAACGGTGGGCGGGCGTGGTGTGTTCTGCCGTTTAGCAGGCTGCGTTTGAACAACGGCGCCGCGAACGCGCTCGGGAAAGGGCTGGTCGTTGACGTGCTGATTCTAGCGTGAGGGCATCCGAAAGCCCAGGCGAAACGTCAGCGAAGAGCCGCGAACACCGAGTTGCGCGAGCGCGATGTTGAGGCTGAACATCAGCGAAGAGCTACCGATCCTGAGGTGCGGGAGCGCGATGTTGAGGCCAAACATCAACGTCGTCTTGCCCTCCAGGAACCCGGCAACTGTAGTACACGCCCCGGCAACGCTGGCGCCAACTTCCCCAGTGCGATGACCAGGTTTCAACGCGAGTTTCTCAAGCGGAACTTCGGAGCCAGCAACAGTGCGTGTGACCGGTTGTGGTTCGAGCACAACGTAGTACTCGTCAGTGCAATTCGTTCCGAGGAACACTAAAGAAACACACGACAAGCTTCGCTTACCCCCATTTCCTCGAAAGGGGAGAAGCTACGGATTTTACCAGTGGAGCTGTTTAAGCTCTTGGTTAGGCCGCGTAGTGCGAAAAACGGCGCCTGGGCGATGACGTCACCGTGCGTTGCCTAGCAACGCCTCGCAAAGTTGGTACGAGGCGTTGCTAGGCGACGCACTTGACGTCCTTTCTCGACGAGGTTAACACCCGCTCCCAGGTTACCATCGCCACAGCGCGAAGCGCAGCGGACGTATCCGGCGTTCATCGGCGTGCCATAGAGAAAGGAGTTCAACAAGAGGGGACACTCCCATAGGGCCCAGCGGCCGAATTGACTGCAGCGTGCCAAGCGGTCGGTGTCAATCACTTCCGGTTCCGGTTTTGAGCGCGCGCATTTTCAACGCAAGCTAGCACGCAGGCTGCGCCCCCCCCCCTTTTTTTTTGCTCTTCGTGCAGAATCGGTTTATTATTTAGTAAAAATGATTGCGAACGATCTCGTAAAGTCCCATCGAATCTGTGCCACGTGCAATTTCACAAAGTAGACGCAAGACCTTTTGTGCAATGAGGAAATATTTATTTTGCTCTATATAAAAGCTCGTTCCGCGCTTTTTGTGCGTTCATCCAACGTTGTGACACCAGAAGGTAAGGCAGTAGTTCCTGTATGAAGCTCTACCGGACGGCACCAGCTGAAAAAAAGTAAATTACAAGCATGTTACATTTGCAAGCACGTAACAGCATGTTACAAGCATGAGTCATTTTGGTATTTAGACATATATAGGAATACTGCGTGTAGAGGCGAAACGTGCGAAAGCGGTGAATGGGCGGCCTTACAAAAAGCAATTCGCTTTTACATACATGGCGTAGAAAATACCCGACTCATCCCAAACATATATGAAAACATCTGATTTCCAAGCGTTCCCCCATTTCCGGGCATTATTTCCTGCACTTTGGCAGCCCAAATACACGAGCGACTTCGCGTTTCCAAAACTTGGCCTCGGGCGACGCGGCGGTACGCTTCATACATAGAGACGGACGCAACAGGCTCTCAAGACAAATGCGTGGGTGCAATGCCTTTTTTCAGTCCTTTAGAAGACGTAATTTTCGAATTACAAGTTTCTGATATGTTCGTCGTTCGCGCGTTCTGCCGGCGCCAGCAGCACACCCGATGTTATCACTCTTGGCAATCGGCCATCGCGTTTTCAAAGGCGTGAGTACAGAAAGAAGGTATATGTTGTTGCGGAGCCACAAAAAACGTCACAAACTTGTCCCTCTAAGATTCATTACACGCCAAACTTTATCACCACGGCCGAGCTGCTTATCGCTAACTGCGTCACAGCGCGCTGTGCGGCCAGCGTGCCTCAAAAGTACCCCAGAAAGTAACGAAATTACATTTCAGTAATATCTGGCGTCAGAGAAAGCGGCACAAACTTCTCCTAGCAAGATGCACTAGACTACACACCACGGCTGAGTTCTCGCTAACTGCGACACGGCGCCCTGTGCAGCCAGTGTGGCTCAAAAACCGAAATAAGTTACAATAGTCCCATAGGAAGCGTCGGAAACATGTCTCAGCACGATTCATTAACTCAAATTAACTGCGCCAGGATGGCCGAGCTGTTTTTCGGTAACTGCGTCTTAAGTCTCGGTCCCGTGCCGTAAGCCTAATTGCGTCGTAGACTGTGAAACAAGATTTCTCACCTTGCCGTAGTCCAATAGTGCAGTGGTGTCTTGTCGCAGTGCAGAAGGAACGCAAGAATACGCCGAGAGCCCAATAAACCAGGTTACATTTAAAAAAGAAAAAAAGGAGGAGATAGACGGGTCGCCGCGCGCGAGCGCTCAAACGCGCGCGCAGCCATCCTCGCTCGCTTCGGGGGCGTGTCTGGCGGATGACGCATGTATCTGGCGCGTCATTGACCTGTGGCTAGGTAAGGCAAGGAAAATAAGTCGCAAAGCTTAAGTTCATTTATACGCAAAACGTTTTAGTTTTCGCGGCAAAGAATTGAAAAAATAAATCAATGCCTGTTAACTTAAGTTCACTCTTTTTTTTTTTTCGATGCTCGCGGCAGCTAACGTTCGGTGTCAAAAGTATAGCGTGACGTAGGGTGACGTGTTTCCTGTTGCCAGTTTTTGCCGAGTGTCCCCTCTTGTTGAATTTCTTTCTCTATGGGCGTGCCCCGGCTGCAGCCGGCGTCGAGATGCGACATGCTACCATTGGCGCCAGCCTCGTCACCCGGAATGGACCGCATCCGCGTCTCGTCGAGCAAGATGCGCTGGCGGATAGGCGTGATTACGGAAGTCGTGAAAACCGACACCTCTATAGCACAACGTGTGCGCCACGCCGCCTAGACGCATGCACATTTTGTACGAAACTAAGAGTTTCAGCATGATACGAAACTGCGAACTCGCTACACGTGCCGCCACCAGCATACATCAGCCCATCTTGCTCGACGAGACGCGGATGCGGTTCATTCTGGGTGACGAGCCGGGCGCGAAATGCAGCATGTCGCATCTCGACGCTGGCGGCAGCCGGGGCACGCCGACAAACGCCTGATAACGTCGGGCGCACCTCACACCGGACTATACAGTATATAGAGTGCTGTGCTTTCGCTAACGTGGCGTGCCCGTGCCGAGTGCGCTCACGCGTCAGCGCTACGTCGGACTATATAGTGGCCTTTAGTGGCTAAGTTTGACTCAGAACCAGCCAAGCCAAACCAAGTTAGACAAAAAAGAGCAAAGACAAAGCTTAACAACCAGCCAAGCGAAGCAAAGTAATGCAAAGGAAAGCAAAGTTAAAGCTATGGTAGGCCACCAGCTTCGCTGTTTGCCCAGTCTTCGCACCACTCCATGTGAAGTTCCCCTATTTTTTTATTTTTTTTGTAGGGTTTAGCGCTCGCTGTACAAGTGCCTTCGCTTGCTCGTCTAGATCCCATGCCAGTGCTCTTATGCACAGGCATGAGCATCGGCACCGTTTGCCATGAGGTTCGACAACGACGGTCGTCCGTTTCCTGATGACCTTTAAGCATTAAAAATTTAACCTTTAGACGTGAAAGCTAGTCAGTCGTTTAGAATTCCAATGAAATCCGAGCAGTCAGTAACTATTCACTTTCCATGTAAATTCAGTTCCACGTATTCGAGCTGACGTGACATGCCGACCTATGAAATGAGAATTAAGTTTAGAATGTTAGCAGCACAGTGAAGGCTAAAAAATTTAACGCGGCCTGTGGTATTCTTGCAACGATAATTTCGCTTCGTATGCACAAATTGTGTCTACAAATGTGGTATGCATTTTGACATTTACGCCCTGCTACGACCTGCGTTATCTCTCGTCCTCTCACATTGTTGAATTGCAAATATATGTAATATACCATATAACTCTTCCTTATATTTTAAGTGGCTGTGAAATAAGTGGTCTAACAGCTCTACTCAAGACTGCCAGATGCTGCAGACGTGACATATAGACGCGTTTTTCTACCCCAGAACTAGAATATATGCCCCGTAAATCTCATCACAAACCAAAAATTCTAAAGCAAGAAAGTAATGCAGTGAAAGCAGTGCCGGATTAAGAAATTTCGGGGTCCGGGGCTAACTGCATCCTTGGGACCCTAATGACGACAAGGATGATGATGACGACTGGTTTAAGACGCTGAAGTTTTCATAGCCCACATGCTACGTTCGCCGATTAGCGATAAAATATACATAATCTTTATGGGTTCGAGAAAGTTAGTTCTTTGCGTGATGTCTGGCGTTATTAAACTGTAATTAGATAACGACACGTCCTACTGGCGATTCTGTCGCGTCTGCAAGTGATTACACTGCTTGGTGCTACTGTTAGCCATTGTAATGTGAAGCTTTGTTTTTTGCTTAGGCAATTTCGATTTTTTTTATGGTAAAGGCATACCTTACGTTGTTTTGGTGCCATGCTCAGAATTATGTTTCGCCGAAACGCCCTGTACCGAAAAGACCTGCGCCGAGCTCAGGGCTTTCGCCGAAAGGAACGCGGCGGCTGTCAAGAAGTTCACCCGGCTGCCGGTTTTCGGTAAAAACACGGGCAGCATGCAAGCACGCTCAGCAACTTTCTTCTTTTTTTTTCAAATGGTCGAGTGGGGCCCCTGAAAGTTCGGGGCCCGGGGCTGCAGCCCTCATAGCCCCCACCTTAATCCGGCACTGAATGGAAGTACCAACGTGTGACATTTTGCAAGCAAAATTGGGTAGTTAGGATTTTGCTTTGTTTATATTATCTTTTTATTCGAAATGTTTGTCGCCAGCCTGAAAAGGCATGGTTTCGATCTTTGTGACTATGCCAATAAAAAGCGCACGGGCATGTTTGCCCTCGGTCATGCAAAGCTTAGGTACAGCGAAACTGCTGATCCTCAAGTCTTGCTGGCTGCTACTGCTAGGTGTTAAGTTGCTTGCTGCTAGGTCTTAACTTGATTTAACTTAACTACTGTAAGAAGGTATTTGCGAGCGATCATTTCGGAGGTACCTTCCCTTTAACGACATTTCGCGTGACTAGTGCTGGACGCGTCGGCGTCCAGCACAGGGCTAGGTGGTACTTCCATGTCGCAGTTTCACCCGAAAGGCGATGCATCAATTGCGATAGCAAATTAGTAGAGAGCTATACGGAGTAAGGATAGTAGTTTTATCAGCTGTATCAATTCGGACATGCCGCAGCACCAGCAACGCGCAGAATTGTTGTCGACGCCGTCGGCGTTTTGCCCGCGTTCGCACCGAACGCGCGCGGCGTTGGTGACTGTTACCGGTATCTCTGGGGGTGGCTCGGAGGTTTTCGACGAGATCAGAATGGGACACTCGCCGAGCTGCGTCGGAACTCTTACCCGCCTTCTCGCCTCGCAACGTTTTTATATAAACGCGCATTTGGTTGTCGCCCCCCCCCCCCCCTTCCTACCTCCCGTCTTTGTTCGGCCTGTCGCGCGACAGAAAAAGACGTGTTTGCTCTCTCTATATATGGTGATTGTAAAGGAGGAAAGAGACGGTTAATTCTGCAGCCCTTCAGGGAGCACGGCGCAGAACGCGCGTTTGCTTTCCGACCTGCGTTCGCTCCTCGTGAAAGCACGCGTCCCTCGCGCCCTTTCACTCGCACATACAGCGTCCGGAGTGCGGTGACGATTTCATCGCCGTTGACGTCATACGGAACCTCACGGCGACGCCGATGGCGGAAATCTGCTTTGGAGTGTCCATATAATTGCTATCGCAATAAAATAGGCGGCCAATTAACAAGAAATGGCGAAATTTAGCCACTGCTTAGTCACTGCCCACACCATAGTGAGACACTCGCGCTCGGTGTGGGCGACAGCGACAGCGTTCCTGGCATGCCAGAAACGCAGGCATGCTAACCAAGTTTGGCACAGTGCCAAAAACGCTGTTGCTTGCTGACGCCGGACGCGTTGGAGGCTAGCTGCTCGATATCAATCGGCCAGCTTCGCTGTGTCTTGAGCTTTGCGCGGCCTAATGCAAACTCGCATTTTTTTGTTCTCCTGGCTCAGCGCGCCGCGGAGAGGCGAGAGGCGAGGGTCGGGAAGGGAGGGAGTTGGCAAGGAGGAGACCGTGTGTGCATGCGCCGCGCCGCCCTCCTCCGCTCTCCTGGTTACCCTGGCTACGACGCGGTAGTTTCTTCATATGAACCACAAAAACAGCTGGCTTAAACAGTTTCGCAGTTAAAACATGGCAGAGATACATTTAGCTAGGCAAGACGTGTAACAGGGCCTGCTGCAGCGTGCTTTTCGAAATGTGACCACGCTAGCAGCCTTCCAGCAAGAAAGCACTAACAGAAAGCGCGCGCATGCGGCTGCGAAAGAGGGTGTCTTCCGCCGCAGCAACTCTGTCCTAGTGCGCATGTCACCACTGACGTCACACAGGCATAATTTCGAATGTGACTTACTTTCCGCAGAAAGGTATAGAAGCGCAGATGGCTGAAGCGGATACAGAGACGCGTGTGCGCTTGCATGCAGATGTCACCGCATTAAGTTTCGAGGTCCCAAGGGAGGTGTGCGTTGTTTCTGAAATGTGACTGCAATATTAGCATGCCAACCTAACACACACCTAATACATTTCCAGTACTCTTTCAGTAAGTTTACCTCCATTTAACAGTGACGAAAGAGGAGAGGAAGGAAGCTTTCCTGGATACAGCAGCATGCATAGTAGAAAAGTCACAATCGTTAAATGCCTGAAATTATTGAAAATTGTGGGCACGATAAGTAAGTAGGAAATCACCTCATTTTTAGTGTCGGAAAGAACCGAATATAGATAACCAATTCGACAACGTCGGAATACAAACCCTCGCAATATGACTCAATCGTATGTGCAATGTGCTATGTACTTAAAGTCAGAGCCGGGATATGCCAAACGTACGAAAATTCGGCAGAACCCATCTCACGATGACTGACGACATTAATGCGCTTACAAATAAAGAAATACAGCGACACAACAAATTTTCGTCATTGAAACGTGTTATGCATGACGTCACTGAACTCCTCTGTCGCACCTCTCTATGGACACCCAGCGCCATCCAGCGCCGATGCGTGTGAATGCTGAGAAACACGGCATGTGGCTGCTGGCTCCCTTCTTGCGTTTTTTTCTTTTTTGGACACGTTACGCCTTCTGGTGGTGCTGCGGAATCCCACGCAATGCAACCAAAAAAATTCACAGGCCTGCGCGGCACACGCAGCCGTCACAGCGTAAGCTGGTGGAGTGGCTCAACAGTAGCTCCAATTTCGGCACCACGCACAACAGGGTCTTCGTCTGTTCGCCTCGTTTTGACGAGAAATATCTGAACGGTCCGCCCGGCGTCGACGGGGAGCTGTGGCCTGTAATGCTTTCTGCACAGCAGTCTGCTGAGCCTGATCAAGCCTTACAACTAGAACTTACATTTTGGGCATGCTGCGTTTGCAGGCACCATAACTAGATGGCGCCGTCATACTGGCGGAGGCTCGACAATTGGGAAGCGCGTTGATTGCGCGCCTCGTCTGAATCGCATCTCGTCGTCTGCGCCTGCGCAAGCAACGTTTGCAGGCACCTTACCTAGATGGTGCCACCATACTGGTGGAGGCTCGGGTCCTCTGCCCCTGCGCGCTTGCCCGCATGCCATATAGGGCATTTTCCGCTGCCCAATAGCAAGCGCTTGCGGGGCTCAATTGTAGAGTATCTGGCTCCCACGCAGTGGGTGCGGGCTCGATCCCGGCGCGAAACGGGTACTTTTTTCGCATTTCCGGTGATAGCAGTTACGGCGGCCCTACGCCGTCGGAGGTGGCATCATCACGAACCGAAACGGCTATTGGAATGAGCCGGTAACAGCTTACGCTGTAAAAAGTCAAAGGCCTGCGCGGCACATGCTGCACAGTCAAAGCGTAAGCTGGTGGAGGGACTCAAAAGTAGCTCTAATTTCGGCACCACACACAACAGCGTCTTCCCAGCAAAGTCTCTTCGCCTTGTTTTGACCAGAATGATCTCAACTGTCCGCCCGGCGTCGACGGCGAGCTGCGGCGTGTAATACTCTATGCACAGCAGTCTGCTGAGCCCGATGATGTCTGATTGTAGCCGCGCACGTAGCCATAGGATTGACTTCTGCAGCAGCGGTTCGCACCTTGCGAAGAGACGCTATGGGTCTCTTGCGCTGCAGTTTGAGGTATAGTAGCGGGGCCTGGAGGCGGCGAGAAAATTATCTGGGTAGTACCAGCTTGGGTAGTAATGAGCCCTGGCGGGGACAAAGCACAATTATAGCCCGAGTTTTGCGCTGATTCGCACTTTTTCTGCACTGTTGCGAGTGCGAAAAGGCTCGTCACTTCTCACAGACCACGCAGCGAGCTGGCCGCAGCCTAGTTTTCGAAAACGGACTCCCCGTGTGCCGTGAGACGTAATGCTGGAAGCAGAAGGAATCGGCGACGCCAATCTGGAGAGACCTAGTTCAGCTTCGAAAAACCGTCACCGTCGTTACTGCTGCGTTGACGGCTGTCAAGAGCAAGAAGGCCTCAATCCCAATATCAGATTCTACCGTTTTCCTTCAAGGCTCCACGCAGCGGAGCGTCGGGTGCGCTGGATAACTTCACTACTGCACTACGAGCAGCACAGGCTCGAGAGTTAAATGTGCCCATCTTTGACCTCAAGCCAATTCGTTAACGCGGCGCAGCAAGGCAGTTTTGTTTAAAGCACATCGATGTTCGAGCGCTGTCATTAAGAGCTACATCAAGCGATCGAGCAGCGCACGAGCTAGCGCTGCAGCGCGATTCGCACGTACGTTACTGCGAGCTCATATGCATTGCTTCAGTTATTTGTCGGTTGCTAAATGGACAGGTGGCCGCTACTACAGCGCAGGCATAACTACTTGTCTAGTGGTATGCAGTCAACAAAGAGTGCAGGAGGGCCGTCGTTTCGGGGCATGCTGAAAGACCGCTGCCGTCGCGGCGCGTATACGATCGTGCGCTCGAGCAATTCCGTACACATGATGTCTGCTTATCGCTGCTGTGAATTCATTTATAGCAAGCATTTCCTCAAGTTTGTGCGCCTGAATATAGCAGCGTACAAACCTTACCTTGGTACGTGACTCACTTCACTTGCGATTGATACCGCGCGAAAACTTCGCAGCTTACTTCTGGAACGGCTTACAGGTATTCGGCGTTGCATATATTCTTGCCTTTACGCAGCGCGGCACCCCTGAAAAAATATTAGGCGCCCGATATTCGCTGCAGGCCGTGGTACAACACAACCGAAAGTGGCGGCTCCATATTGTAAACGTGCTTTCCTAAGCAGGCGACCGAGCTTGGTAATACCCAATTCAGGACAGAGGGCGCTCTTTAGTATCATTTTCGCAGCGCCCCTGGGCAAAGCAAGACTCATAACATGTACCGAAGAGGTATCCAGAACACGTGGCGCACATGTCACATCCCTTGACCCTTAGCACGGTACGTTGTTGTTGATGATGATGATGATGATGATGATGATGATTGTTTATTGGAATCTTCAAAACGGGCTGGTGCCAAATAGTCACCTAGCCTGCTTGAGTTAACCAGGTCCAGTTACATGCCTCATGCAACTGCTATATGTAACACAAATGTCTGGCAAGCTGTGTTTGCAGGCACATTAACTAGATGGCGCCACCATACTGATGGACGCTCGGGACCGCTACGGTAGGATCACGTTGATTGCGCGCCCCGTCTGAATCGCATCCGGTCGGCTGCGCCTGCAGGAGCTTTAACTAGATGGCGCCACCATACTGGCGGACGCTCGGGATCGCGCCTCGTCTGGATCGCATATCATCGTATGAGCCTGCGCGCCTGCCTAGGGTGTGTTCATAGGGCATTTTTCCGCTGCCTTTAGCAAGCACTTGCTTGGCTCAGTGGTGAAATATACGACGCCCGCGCAGCGGGCTTGGGTTCGATCCCGGCGGGAACGGGGTACTTTTTTCGCTTTCCCAGCGATAGCGGTTACGGGTACCAGCGGCGGCGGTGGAGGCCGCAGCGGCGGACACCATCGCGAACCGACACGCTATTGGAATGAGCCCATAAGACCTTACGCTGTAAAAGAGATGCATGGCGCGCCCGTGCATGTGAACGCTGATAAGTGCTCCTACACTTGCCGCGCACCCAGCGGCACATACTCAGTGACTAAAGTTGGCGACAGGTTTATAGAAGAGCAGTAAATACGCACTGCATGCATAGCTCAGCTCGCTAAAGCGTTAACGTGAAAGACGTTCATTGAAAAGTGGAACATGCGCTGTGCATTTCTGGCGAAGTTTGCTCACAGCTCGGCCTGTTCTCTTGGAAGAACCGTGACCTCGGTTCGATTACACTCAGCGCGGCAAATATTTTAAAAGTTTTCTGATGGTGCATTCTGCTGGTCGACATCGCGCCCCGTCAAATCGGCTGGTCTAAATGCAGCCGTCCTCCTCTCCTGTGCTTCCCACTGATCACACTGGGCCGTCTAGAGGCACCATTGTAAAATCCGCCCTCGAGGAGGATTTCATTCTGCCGGTCATGGGATACATTTAAAACATGTTTTCCTCATTGTACAGCGACACATAATCAGTGGTACATACCTACTAAGCCAAGTTAGCATCAACTGCATCCAATAAAGACCGGCACACACCTAGTGACATTTACCCAGTGACCCAAGTTTCTATGAAACAGGTTCAATGAAGTTCAGCTGAGACCGACTGGCAAATCTGGCAATCAACCATGGTTTGACAGATTTGTAAGCTTAAGCATTACGAACGGAGACGTGCTGCAGATTTCTGGACCAGCGCGATCGGCAGACACCACAGTGGACTTTGATGAGACAGCAGTACTTTTAATTCGCATTAGAACATGCTCAATAAGAGAACGCGACGTGCTTAACCTTGTCAAAAACTCGCCGTGCGGCCAAGCTGTCACTAGTGTTATTTTAGGACAAGGATGATGATGTCTTTTACCATGAAGTAATTGTTAGCGAAACCATCATTTTTTCGTTAACTCCCTCAACAATTTGGCCATTATGGACGCCTTTCTTACTACTTTACTTTATATTAGTTATTACAGTTAGCATAAGTTAAGTCATAGGCTCGGTTTGGGCGATGAGTAAAATTTTATGCGTGAGCGTCAAATGACCAATTGAGCGAAATGCAGCTCCACTGACGTGAAACCTGGGGACGTGCGAATCATGCAGTGATGCATCGCTAATGGGCCTATACTGCCTTAAGCGATGTTTCCTAACCCCGTAAACGCGGCCTCACCCATTACGACGACAGAAGAGAAGTGAATTCTGCAATTCTATGCCGGAATGATGAGCAGCAACGCAGCCAGCCATGGAAGACGACCACGACGACGAACGCGGAAGCGCTCAACATGTGGAACGCTGGGCACGGGCTCGGAACGAGTTTCTTGATTACTGTGACGACGATAGGAGACGCCGACAGCCCAGGCGCATAAGGTACTTCGCACCTAAAACGCACCACAGCACCAGTGTGTGCTGAGAGACGCGCAGCAAGTTTTGCAGCCAAAAAATCACTCTGAAGGTGGACGATCAGCGAAGCTGTTCTGCGCACGACACAGAACAGATGCAGAATTTTGAACAAAGGTACAGACCTGATTATTGTCCTGATGGGAGGTCATCGTGACGATATATTCGCGTATCACCTCTGTTGCTATTGCGATAGCAATTATATGCACACATCAAGCCAATTTCTGCCGTCGGCGTCGCCATCGCCGCGAGGTTACGTATAAAATCCAAGGGCGATAAAATGGTCGCCGCGCACCGTATGTGCGAGTGAAAGTGCGCGGGGCACGCGCGCCTCCTTCACCGAGGATAGCGCCAACCTTTCCCTTTCCCTCAAGAACCACTTATCTATCTATCTCACCGAGCGCGAACGCACGGCGTAGAGCGAACGTGACTTCCGTCTCGCGAAAGGCCGTGGGGGTTTGGGAGTGAGGGAGGGAGGGGGTGCGACGCTGTGCTGCGGCACCAAATGCGTATCTTGCAAATCTCCTACGCGAAAGGAGCAAAGCGGGAAGGCAGCGTAGGAGGTATGGGGGGGGGGGGTTCTACTCTGCTAACAAATGCGCTCTTGTACTTTGCGCTGGTGGGGACTGTCGGTGTTGTCTTGCGCACCATATCTTGAAACCGATCTCCACACGGCTCTGACCTTTGTATGCGCTGTGCTTTCGCCGCTCAGTTTCCGTTAGAGCGATAGACCGCACGAATCTTCGCTCGCTGCGGCGGCCGCGCTTCCCCACGCCTGCGTTTTGAGAGTGGTTCTTTGCGGTCATCGAGTGTGATCTAATTATGTTTGCTTCTGCGCGCTGGCACCACGCTTGTTAATTCAGTTAGTAGGCGAATGTGTCAAGTTTATGCATCCGATAAAACTACTATCCCTACTTCTTGTAGCTCTCTACTAATTTCCTGTCGCAATTGGTGCTTCGTCTTCCGGGGGAAACTGCGACATTTTTTAAATCTGTCCGTCACGTAAGACAATGAATGGCTCAGACCCCTGTAAACAAGGCCTCCCCATTACGACAATTGACTAGGAGTCTCGCAGTAAAATTACGCCGCAATGTTGTGCGAGGTGATGACAAAATCCATTCCGCAAGACATGATGGTTGAACTTTAAAGACGGCGTCGACTCATGGCGCCAAGTCCAAATGACCAGTTGAGCTCGTAACAAAGACTTCAGCAACTGATCAAGTACCTTCGCATCGAGGTGGAGTGGAGGGACCAGACGACAAACCAGCAACGTGTCTCCTATTGCGATTAGGAACAGCCTTCCTACAGCCGTAAGAGTCAGCCAGCGGCATCAGCTGCAGTCCTCAATAACAACGCCATGATGAAAGAGGAGACGTGTGTCGTCTGCCAGAAGGCACATTCAACGCACGAGTGATAACATGGAGAAAAAGCGTCTTCTGTCGATGGCTGCCTGCTGCTTCAGGTGTACAACCAAGGAACACCGAACAAGGGACTGAGGACCTAAGGTTTGCTGATCGGCACTTTCAAAGGCGACACGATTCTTCGATGTGTTGCAGAATGGGCACTAAACGTGTTCACGTAACGACGCCACTAGAACACGCAACGAGCAGTACTTCCGTGTATACTGTGTCAGACAGAAATAGACGAAATAACATGGACACCATACCTTTACAAACGTTCAGAGCTTGGACAAAGGGCGCCAAGAGTTCATGCTATTAAGAGGTATTCTGGATGGCGGTTGCCAGCGCACTGTAATTAAGGAAGATATCTGAAGAACAATGAGCCCTAAGGTGTTAGGAGAGATTGACTTTACCGTCAACGTCTTTGGGAAGAAAGGTGGAAGTCGCAGTAATTGTTGAGGACTAGTGTAAGCAACCTTACAAAATCAGTTCGACTGTGTTCGTCACGTGATCGAAGCCACAGAAATAGCACACATCTGTGAAGTCCTCGTTGAAGCGCCAAAAAACCAGCAATTCATCAAAGGCCTATGGAATCAGGGCCGACGATTGGTCGATGCCGTTTGCTTCCCGAACGTTCATTAAGAAGATGGCATTAGCTTATTAAATGGGTCAGATCAGTTTTGGTAGATACTCGGAAAGGACGTCACTTGGGATGATATATACAAAGGTCTCCTTTCATTTGAAATTGCAATGGGCTGGAGATTTCAAGGACCCTTAAACAGCGATGAGTCCGTTCACCCGCACATGCCAGCAAATGGTTTTGTACTTCAGAAGAATTGCTGCATGAACGGCGAAGGTGTATCCTTAAAACGGCAAAAGTTCTTGCAGCTCCAACGCAGAGGGATCGCAAAAGCTCTTGAACCATCATCCCATGATAAGAAGGTTTTGAAAGATTTCAATGAAACCATTGGACTGCGCGATAACAGATACGAAGTCTGTCTGCCTTGGTAGCACTTCTATGCAGACCTGCACGATAATCATGCAGCAGCTGTGAAGCAGCTTCGCTGCCTCCTTAGCTATGATGCCACAGGCAGACAGTATCATAAGGATGGTCATGCAGAACCATTTCGTGTCATCAAGGATGCGGCTACCACGAAGTACTATATGCCCCACCGTGAAGCAATCAGGCAATCATCTACCACGACTAAAATCAGAGTCGTCTGCGATGCGTCATATCAGGGCACGGGAATGACTTCGCTGAACGACCACCTGGAAAAAGTCCCGAACTTCAGCTACAATATGTTGAATAGGTTGCTGCGCTTTCGCCACCACCAGTCAGGAATCAAGGCTTACGTGGAGAAAGCGTTCTTGCAGATTATCATCAACCGTGCGACAGGGACGCCCTGAGATTCCTTTTGATTGAAAAATTACCAACAGGAATATATGACATGCATGAGGGGCCCTCTAAGTAAAACTATTCCAAGTTGTTCTTATTCCAATCTCCTAATGTCAAATTTACGTAACCGACGACGCAAGCATCGGTCGATGACCTGCGGAGTTGTTTTGACAGGTCAATCAAACGCTCTCCTCGTTTATAGGAAGGAGGTCACCTTTGTTCTCTTTCAAAACGAAAACATTGCCTACACTGAGCGGGTTTAGTTATCTAATTGGCTGACAAGAGGTGAGGATCACGCTCAAGTGGAGACGGTTTCGATGGGTCCGAGCCAGCGCAGTGAAAATAGATAAACGGATGAAGAGGGTGGTGCCGGCGTCGCCGATTGGTCCACTTCCCCCTACTTAGCTTGCGGTGTGGTCGAAAATCGCGGCGGTGTGCAATACAAGGTTGAGCCTGGCGCTAAAGCGGATCCTCACCAAGGAAGAGTTGGCAGAGCGATGTCGTACACGTGCCGGAAATAGCTCGATAACGTTTTGCTGCCACGCAAAAAGGCTTATTATACACAAATATTTGCACGCTCACTGGAAGGTGCGAGTAGCGAGTGCCTGGGCGATCGACGGTCAGAAATATTCTATTCCACCCGGAACGGCCCATTTTCTGGCTATTTAGAAAAAAAATCTGTTTTGTTCGGCATATTAATTTATTTTTAACGTGTACGGGTTTCTGTGACGCGGTGAGTTTTCGCGGTTTTGTTACGTCGCGTGACAGACACGCGAAGTGGGCGCCGCCAGATAACTTTTCAGCAGCAGCAGAGGGCTAGTGGCGAAAATAGTCTAATCAGGAATATTTATTTTTGTTTGTTCGGTTTAGTCATAAGCAGTGTCTACACGTCATATCAGTTAGGGAGCTACTGCGATTTCGTGATGTCGTGTTACAGAATGGCGAAGTTGGGGTGGCGCAAAAATGTTTTGACCAATCGTGGAGGGCTGATTGCAGAATTTGAATAAACTTTGGAATAGCTTCACGTTATAGTACTCTCATGTTCGCGATTACCGCATGAGCAGCGTGCCCTTTGGTACAACGGCTAGCCGCTCTTTATTGAATGTGATATTTGAGTATCACTTTCAGAGCTTATCCGGAAAGCACCGTCAAACAGCTGAGAAGTTGGCGAGTTGCTTTTACGTCTTCCTACTGCCCAAGACGCCATTCAACTATACGAATATGCTACAGAAATACTAGCAAAGCTGGAATGAAGTAGCAGAGGCGAGCGACTAAATGCACTAACATGGAAAGACGTATAGAACAGCAGGAGCAAACTAAGATACTCCGAGTACTTTGGAACACCAGATCACACAACCTAAATTTGAACGTCTATGCGGTTATTGAATATTGTCACGTAGTAGTGACGGTAGAGAAAACAGTCAGAAAACTGTGTATGACGAAACTGGTTGTTTATTGGGCGAACCTGTGCCCACAAAAGCAAGCTACACTCAAAGCACAACGATAGCGGCGAACACAGTCGGCGATCGTCGAAAATCTGATCAGCGGCGAAACGCGTCGGCTTTTATACCTGAGTCATCGAAGGTTCCAGATTAATCCCTGATGCCCGCGTGTCTTCCAGAATGTTCTAGACAATTCGCGTCGCTCATACAATCAGATTACATGGGCGTCGGTGACCACAGACGACGGATAGAAGCATTGATAACGTCCGAGAAGCTTCCAATGCAGGCGCGTCCTGCGCCGAGCGATAACGTTTAACATTTGTCAGCCAATGTTGAAAGCGGCTACCGGTGAAAGATAAACATGTGTACGTGTCAATACCCTCCCCTTAAAAAGCATCGTCCCGATGCTACAAACAAACACGAAAGCGAAAACAAAACCATGTGTAATAAACAAAATAACAAAAAACAATAACAAAGTAACAAAGTACCTAAGTTTGTCAGCGGGCGTAGAAAGGCTTAAGACGCACCACGTGGATGACTTCAGGTCGTGCCCGGCGCCGCTGTGATTGCGAAATGCCGTCTGGCACGACCTCATAGTCCAGTGCGCCAATACGTCGGGTGATCTTATATGGTCCGAAATAGCGACGTAACAGCTTCTCGCTAAGTCCTCGTCGGCGTATCGGAGTCCAGACCCAAACACGGTCACCGGGCTGGTACTCGACGTAGCGTCGTCGAAGGTTGTAGTGTCGGCTGTCGGTCCTCTGCTGGTTCTTGATGCGCAGGCGGGCGAGCTGTCGACCTTCTTCGGCACGCTGCAAATAGGTGGCAACGTCGAGATTTTCTTCGTCGGTGACGTCCGGTAGCATGGCGTCAAGCGTCGTTGCCGGGTTCCTTCCGTAGACCAGGTTGAACGGCGCCATGTGCGTCGTTTCTTGCACGGCCGTGTTGTATGCGAAGGTCACGTACGGAAGGATGGCATCCCACGTCTTGTGTTCGACGTCGACGTACATTGCCAGCATGTCGGCGATGGTCTTATTTAGGCGCTCGGTGAGGCCATTCGTCTGCGGGTGGTAGGCGGTGGTCCGGCGATGGCTTGTGTGGCTGTATCGCAGGATGGCTTGAGTTAGTTCTGCCGTAAAGGCAGTACCTCTGTCGGTGATGAGGACTTCTGGGGCACCGTGACGCAGGAGGATGTTCTCAACGAAGAATCGGGCTACCTCGGCAGCACTGCCTTTGGGCAAGGCTTTTGTTTCGGCGTAGCGGGTGAGGTAGTCCGTAGCTACGACGATCCATTTATTCCCGGACGTCGACGTCGGAAAAGGCCCAAGCAAGTCCATCCCGATCTGCTGGAATGGTCGGCGAGGTGGTTCGATCGGCTGTAGAAGTCCGGCTGGCCTTGTCGGCGGTGTTTTGCGTCGCTGACAGTCTCGACATGTCCTTACGTAATGGGCGACGTCGGCAGAGAGGCGAGGCCAGTAGTATTTTTCTTGTATCCTCGCGAGCGTGCGGGAAAAACCGAGATGTCCAGCCGTTGGGTCGTCATGGAGAGCTTGCAGAACCTCTGGACGCAACGCTGAGGGCACCACGAGGAGGTTGTTGGCTCGGAGAGGCGAAAAGTTCTTCTTTAGGAGAATATCGTTTTGCAAGAAAAACGACGCCAATCCTCGCCTGAACACCTTCGGCACAGTGACGGTCTTGCCTTCTAGGTAGTCTACAAGGCTCCTTAGTTCCGGGTCGGCTCGCTGTTGTTCAGCGAATTCGTCGGCACTGATGGGTCCCAAGAAAGTGTCGTCATCCTGGTCGTCCTGTGGCGGCGGTTCGACGGGGGCGCGAGACAAGCAGTCGGCGTCAGAATGCTTTCGGCCGGACTTGTAGACGACGGTGATGTCGAATGCTTGAAGTCTCAGACTCCATCGTGCGAGGCGACTTGAAGGATCCTTCAAGTTAGCTAGCCAACACAAGGCGTGGTGGTCGCTTACAACTTTGAAGGGCCTGCCATAGAGGTAGGGGCGAAACTTTGATGTAGCCCAGATGATGGCGCGGCACTCCTTTTCTGTTGTGGAATAATTTGATTCCGCCTTCGATAGCGACCAGCTAGCGTAACTTACAACTCTTTCTATTCCGTCAGTCCTCTGCACAAGCACGGCGCCGAGTCCTACGCTGCTTGCGTCGGTGTGGACTTCGGTATCGGCGTTTTCGTCGAAATGCGCAAGAATGGGCGGCGATTGCAGGCGTCGCTTCAGTTCTTCAAATGCTTCGATTTGCGGCGTCTCCCACTTGAACTCGACGTCGGCCTTCGTGAGGTATGTCAGTGGCTCGGCGATCCGTGAAAAATCCTTGACGAAGCGCCTGTAATAGGCGCACAGTCCCAGAAATCTACGCACTGCCTTCTTGTCAGCGGGCAGAGGAAAGTTGGAGATGGCCGCAGTTTTCTGAGGGTCGGGGCGCACTCCAGACTTGTTGATGACGTGGCCCAAAAACAAGAGCTCCTCATATGCGAAGCGGCACTTTTCTGGCTTTAACGTGAGTCCGGAGGTTTTGATTGCTTGAAGAACTGTTTCAAGGCGCCGCAGGTGTTCTTCGAAGTTTGAGGCAAACACAACGACGTCGTCCAAATAGACGAGGCAAGTCTGCCACTTCAAGCCTGCCAGTACTGTATCCATGACGCGTTGGAAAGTCGCAGGTGCCGAGCAAAGACCAAACGGCATGACCTTGAACTCGAACAGTCCGTCTGGTGTTATAAAGGCCGTCTTCTCCCGGTCCCTCTCGTCGACTTCGATTTGCCAGTAGCCGGTTTTGAGGTCCATCGACGAAAAATACTTTGCGTTGTATAGTCGATCCAAGGCGTCGTCAATCCGTGGAAGGGGGTATACGTCCTTCTTCGTGACCTTGTTGAGGCGACGATAATCGACGCAGAAACGTAGGGTTCCATCCTTCTTCTTCACTAACACCACGGGGGACGCCCACGGACTCTTGGACGGCTGGATGATGTCGTCGCGTAGCATTTCGTCGACTTGTTGCCTTATGGCCTCGCGTTCGCGTGCCGAAACTCGGTACGGGCTCTGACGCAGTGGGCGGACATTTTCGTCGGTTGTGATTCGGTGCTTGGCGACAGGGGTTTGTCGAACTTTTGACGACGACGAGAAGCAATCCTTGTATTGCAGGAGCAGAGCTTTTAGTTGTTCTTTCTTATGCCTGGGAAGGTTCTGATTAACGTTGAAAGTTGCTTCAGGTATTATAGTCGTCGTTGCGGGTGCACTGGAATCCGTGAAGGCGAAAGCACTGCTGGCTTGTACTATTTCGTCGATGTAGGCAACCGTGGTGCCTTTGTTAATGTGCTTGTATTCGGGGCTGAAGTTCGTGAGCATCACCGTTGCTTTCCCTGCACGTAGCTCAGCTATGCCTCTAGCGACGCAAATTTCACGGTACAGCAGTAAGTGATGATCGCCCTCGATTACGCCCTCCATGTCTGCAGGCACTTCCGTACCGACGGAAATCATTACGCTGGAGTGAGGCGGAACGGTGACTTGTTCTTCAAGCACATTCAAGGCATGGTAACTGATGCATGTATCCGGCGGTATCGCTTTGTGTGTTGAAAGCGTTATCGACTTGGACCTTAAGTCGATGACTGCACCATGTTGGTGTAGAAAGTCCATGCCTAGGATGACGTCCCTGGAGCAGTGCTGCAGGATTACGAAGCTCGCCGGGTAAGTGCGGTTGTTTACCGTGACTCGCGCTGTGCAGATTCCAGCCGGCGTTATTAGGTGACCTCCCGCTGTCCGTATATCGGGTCCTTGCCAGGCCGTCTGCACCTTCTTTAACTTGGCGGCGAACGCGCCACTGAAAACTGAATAGTCGGCGCCAGTGTCGACGAGAGCGGTGACGTTATGACCATCGATGAGCACGTCTAGATCGGTAGACCGGCGTCTGGCGTTGCGGTTAATTCGTGGCGTCGGATCACGGCTGCGTCGGCTTGCTCTGCTGCTGCTACGTCGCGTCGGAAGGTCTTCGTTCGGCGGCGATGTGCTGTCAAGGTTGTTGCTAGGCGGCGTGCTGATATCTCGTCGTGATGATTCGCGAATCGTCGTCGTCGTCGTCGGCGGAGGATCTTCGGCATTGCGTCGTACAGCAACCGCACCTCCATCGGTTGCTGCTTTTAGTTTCCCGGGTATGGGCTGGGAGATTGGCCCCGGGTTGGGCCGGCATACAGGCGGCGATGCGGCGAGATGTAGCGGCCTGGTGACGGCGATCGTGAGGGCCGTCGTGGTTGCCACTGGGCTCCGGCAAGGTAGTCGGCGATGTCACGTGGTCGCTCGCCAAGCTGTGGACGTGGCGCGTTGACGGCGAACCCTCGTAGGCCCATCTCGCGGTATGGGCATCGGCGGTAGACATGGCCGGCTTCCCCGCAGTGATAGCAGAGCGGGCGGTGGTCGGGGGCGCGCCAAATGTCCGTCTTCCGCTGGGAGCTGCGCTGGGCGACGGGCGGGCGTGCTGGCGGCGGCGGCGGTGGACGACGGAACTGCGGCGTTACGGGGCCCTGGCGCGAGCGCGGAGGGGGGCCTTGACGACGGGCGACGGCGGCGTAGGTCATCGCTTGCGGCTGTGGTTGAGGCGATACCGGAACTTCTGGCACTTCTAGTGATCGCTGAACCTCTTCTTTAACTATGTCAGCGATTGAAGTCACCTGAGGATGCGATCTTGGGAATAATTTCTGTAGTTCTTCCCGTACAACCGCTCTGATCGTCTCGTGCAGGTCGTCGGCGCCTAGAGCTTGAGCTTCGGCGTAGTTTGTCAGTGCACGGCGGTTGTATTGCCTGGCTCGCATTTCAAGGGTCTTCTCGATGGTTGTGGCCTCCGAAACAAATTCTGCCACAGTCTTGGGCGGGTTGCGCATCAATCCAGTGAATAGATGCTCTTTGACGCCCCGCATCAAGAACCGAACTTTCTTTTCCTCTGACATATCGGGGTCGGCGTGGCGGAAGAGGCGAGTCATCTCCTCCGTGAAGATTGCGATGTTCTCGTTCGGCAATTGCACTCTGGTTTCTAATAAGACTTCGGCCCTTTCTTTTCGCACGACATTCGTGAAAGTCCTCATGAAGTTCTCACGAAATAGGTCCCACGTCACCAGGGTGGTCTCTCTGTTCTCAAACCAGGTCCGAGCAGCATCATCTAATGAAAAATACACATGGCGCAGCTTGTCGTCGTCGCTCCATTTGTTGAACGTCGCGGTCCTCTCGTATGTCTCCAGCCAGGTTTCAGGGTCTTCAGTCGATGATCCACGAAAAGTCGGTGGCTCCCGAGGTTGCTGCAGCAGGATGGGGGACGCTGGTGCTGCCATTTTGGTCGTTGACTTGGCCTTGATTGCAGTGGTCTTTTCGGGAAGAAGTCCGAACTCCGGCACAAGTCCTTGCTGCCTACGGCTAGCTCGCTGGTCCTTGGCGACGTTGGTCTCGTTCTCCGGTTTCGGGCTTGGGTCGCGGCTTTGCGGGGGCGTTCGGTGCATGAACGAACTAGCACCTCCACCAGATGTCACGTAGTAGTGACGGTAGAGAAAACAGTCAGAAAACTGTGTATGACGAAACTGGTTGTTTATTGGGCGAACCTGTGCCCACAAAAGCAAGCTACACTCAAAGCACAACGATAGCGGCGAACACAGTCGGCGATCGTCGAAAATCTGATCAGCGGCGAAACGCGTCGGCTTTTATACCTGAGTCATCGAAGGTTCCAGATTAATCCCTGATGCCCGCGTGTCTTCCAGAAAGTTCTAGACAATTCGCGTCGCTCATACAATCAGATTACATGGGCGTCGGTGACCACAGACGACGGATAGAAGCATTGATAACGTCCGAGAAGCTTCCAATGCAGGCGCGTCCTGCGCCGAGCGATAACGTTTAACATTTGTCAGCCAATGTTGAAAGCGGCTACCGGTGAAAGATAAACATGTGTACGTGTCAATATCTGCAAAGAGCTCAATCAATGAAACGGTTCATCTTGCAGACCTCCGCTCATCTGTTCAACTCTATAGGTGTTGCAAGATATTACCGACTGTTCTCACTGAGACCACTGTTCTGGAAAAGAAAATCCAGCGGACCTAATTTCACAGGGCACTTCGGTCTGGTCTCTTATTGACAAGAAAATTTGGGAGAGAGGACCGTCTACGTTAGAAAGACGTGAAGAATGGCCCAAGCATTCGGCTTCCAATCTGACTGTTGCAGAAGTCTAGGAGTCAGAAGTAGATACCGTGACGCTCCACGCTTCAGCTACATCGGGGCACCCGGCCTTTGACATGTCAAAACATAGTACCTGACTTCCGGTGCTACGGGTCACAGGATGAATACTGATGTTTGTCACAGCCTGCCACGGCCTGCGAACCCCTAAAGAACACCTAACGTCGGAGGAGGTTGGCGCTTCTGAGAGGTACTGGTTTCCATTGCCCAAAAGCAGCGATTCAGCCTTGAATCATAAGCCCTACAGGAAGGACGTGACTTCCGTAAGGCGTCTAAAACAAGATATTTGTTCCCCTTTCTTGCGAAGGAGGGTGGGTTGCTGCGAATTCAAACGAGACTCTGGGATGGCGTGTACCAGGACGACATCATGCACCAGATCCTGCTTCCCGGTGATCACTGCACCACTGAACCCATCGCAATGTACTTGCACTGGTGGCTTCCTCACGCGGAAGTCGCATCGAATATCGCAGAAGTCAGAGAGTGCTTCTGGGTGACGAAGGTGAATCATTGCGTGAAAGGAGTGATCGGGCGGTGAACGTGGTGCACGCGCTCATGGGCGAAGCCGGCTAGAGCTCCAATGGCGTCACCACCTGCTGACCGAGTGAATGTGTCGAAACCGTTTGAGATTGTTGATGTGGATTTTACTGGACCAGTATACCTCAAAAGTGAGCCTACACAGAACGCCTACATCGTGTGGCCTACTTGCTCGGTAGTTAGTGATATTTACCTAATTCCTGTTCGTGTAGGGTAGGCAGGCCAACCGAATGCGACACAGCTAGAGAGTATTTCTGCGTGCCGATCAACTGCCTAGCATCATGAAGGGCTGCGAAGGGCGTCGCCCGTTTGTAAGGGTCCCTGCGATTAATACACTCGCATCAGATGGTTCGTAGCCTATCTCTATTGCTGAACGGTTAATGCAGATATGAGAGCAAAATAGCCTGGCTCGAAAAACAGCTGGCCCAACTTATGGGAACCACAAGACCCACAGTACAGTCTACACAACAGCAAATAGCCAGCCCAAAGGAAAAGCCACAAGAGAATGGGCACGCACAACCACAACCTACACCAGACCGAGATCCTGTCGTTCACACAGGGATACAACAACCAGAAGCAAACCTCACGATACAACAACAACTGCAACTAATGCAACAACAAATAGAGCAGCAAACTAAAATACAAATGCAGCATTTTTTGGTAGAATTTCAGGAACTAAAGTGATACGTTCATGAAACCCTTAACAAAGAATCGAAGCGTAGACGTAAGCATACCATACAGAGATGCCAGCAGTCTGATGAGAAAAACATGCTTACCTCGGACGCTGAAAGCACAACCACCACCTCGCATCATGGCAAATAGGCGACCCAGAACAAAAGAGAATCTCACCGTATGGTCCTGGCACTGTCGTTCCTTGCACAACAAACACGCTATACTAACACTATACATACAAGTGGCGCTGATCCCTCCAGACATAATCTGCCTGCAAGAAATGGGAGCTAGGCCCAAGGTGATTACGGGCTACAGACTACACATACAGCCTAACCACCCAAAGGTAGCGACATTCGTCAGGAAGGAATTCGCAGCGACACTCGCAACGGTACCGCACGAAGACACTACACACCACATCGTCACGCTCTGGCCAGCAAATAAGGGACGGCCGAAGCAGGTAATATGCAACCTATATAGTCCCCCACATGACCGGAAAGCGGAGTTTGGCCACATCTTCCAACATTTGAACACCACGCTTGAACCACGCGACCGCCTAATTATCACAGGGGATTTCAACGCATGGCGCACGACATGGGGATACGCCAAAGACAGACCCAAAGGTACGAGACTACTAGAGGCGATACAGCAATATGACTACATACACCTCACGACACCGGGAAGGCCGACCCGTATGGGAAACAGCGTAAACAGGGACACCACACCCGACCTTGCCATCACCAACAATGCCAGGGCCATGTGCTGGAAAGTGTTGGATAACACCCTGGGAAGCGATCATAATATAGTCGAAATAACCTATGAAACAGCTCAACTACGACGCCCCCTCGGAAAAGCCAAAATCACAAACTGGACTAAGTATCGAGAGCAACAAGAAGTAGGAAATGGGCCCAAACCAGAAACCATAGCTGACTGGACTCACTACATTAAGGGCCTCTATGATAAAAACACTAAAATATATCAGAGTACGGCAGACACCCCCACCATCAACAACCACTTGACACACCTTTGGGAAGCTTGTCGGGTACTCACCAAACGGTGGCGCCGACATAAACTAACCAGAAAACTGAGACTCCGAATAGCGGAAATCACAGAGAAAGCGAACGCATACACGAAAGAACTCTACCATAACAATTGGCGCACATTATGTGACTCCCTAAAAGGCACATAAGGCACGAAAAAGACATGGAACACTCTACGGAGTCTTTTGGACCCCTTAACCACAAGAACCGAAACAAATGCTACACTCCAACGGTTAGCAGGGGAATTTCAAAGAGGACCATGATCGGTTAATACAAGAGCTGAAAGAACGGTACACAGGAGAACGCAAGCGAGACGGAAATTCAATAACAAGTCGAGAATACAAAGGAACACCCAACCACGAGTTGGACGCACCCATCACCTTCGCAGAGGTATGCAGCGGCGCAAAGCTTCAAAGGGAATACAGCACCCGGATTGGACGGTATTAGAAACGTCATGGTACGGAACCTTAGCACTGACACATTACAAGCCATCACGGACCACTTCAATCAAGAAATATGGACACCGGGTGGAAAACTACCCACAGAGTGGACAATGGCCCAGATCGTACTCATACCGAAGCCAGGAAAGCGGAGAAGACTTGATCAGCTGCGACCAATATCACTGACATCCTGTATGGGCAAAATGTTTGAAAAAGTCATACTCACTCGCCTCGAACAATACACAGAAGAACGGGGGCTCCTACAAACATCCATGTACGTATTCAGGCGAGGGATGTCTGCCCAGGACATATTCTTATTGCTCAAAGAGGAGGTGCTCAACCCACCTCCAAGTAGCTTCAACAACTTACTCCTTGCGCTCGACATCGAAAAAGCCTTCAACAACATCGCGCACTCTACCATACTAGACGGCCTCACAGCCATTGGATGCGGGGAACGCATATTCCTTTACGCATCTACCTTCCTTGGCAATCGCAAGGCACAAATTGGCATGGCCGGCACTAACTCACCACCATACGACCTTCCACTGAAAGGCACGCCCCAGGGTGCCACCCTGTCCCCATTCCTGTTTAACATCGGGCTCCGGAAGCTAGTCCTACAACTGGAGGATATACCGAATCTAGGCTGTGCCTTTTACGCGGACGACATTACACTATGGGAAACCAAGGGCTCCTATGGAGAACGGCAAGATGTCCTGCAAAACGCTATAGACAAGATTCAAAGCTACCTTCAGGCGCACGTATGACCTGCGCCCCAAACAAATCGGAATATCTGCAGATAAGACCACCACGCACCCAGTCCAACCGTGCACCCCCACTTCACCTGACAATTGCCGGACAAGGCATCAACAGAACCCCGGTAGCATGAATCCTGGGCATGCACATACAAGAAAATAACAGCGTAAAGACGGCAATAGACAAACTCAAACACACCGTAAAGAGTATTACAACCCCCATAGCTAGAATAGCTAGAAGTAAAGATGGGATGACAGAAGGCGAGACATTACACCTCGTACAGGCCTTCGTCCTCACCCGAATCACCTTCGCTCTGCCCTTCCAAGCTACACGAAAGAACGAAATAGAAAACATCGACTAGCTCATAAGAATCGCTTACAAAGCTGCACTCCAACTTCTGAATTGCACGAGCACAGACAGACTCATGTCGATCGGCATAAATAACACATATGAAGAACTGGCAGCCGCAACGCTAATCGCACAAAGAGAACGACTCAACACCACACACCAGGGCAGAAAACTACTGCGAAGACTAGGATACCCGCTCACCCCCCAATACTGCGGAGATGACACAGTCATCGTACCGAAGCACCTACGGGCTCGCATCATCGTGGAACCGATCCCCAAGAACATGCATCCGCTGTACAACCAAAAGCGCCGGCAAGCGCGAGCACGAAAACACCTCCAGAGAAGGAACGATCCTGATACTTACTACACCGACGCTAGCCTTTACTCCACAACACCACAAGGCCCCAGAAAAACGGCGTACGCAACGGCAGTAACTAACCAAAAGAAAGTGGTGGCCTGCGCATCTAGACGCACCAGATAAAGCGCCACCGCGGAGGCAGCAGCCATAGCCCTCGCAATCAAAGAAGCAGAACGAAGAGGTCGCTCCGCATATATCCTGACGGATTCACAGGCCGCCTGTCGGTTATATCTCAGAGGCACACTTCCCAGGTGCGTCACCGATATCCTGGGCGCCACGCTGACTGATGACCATGGGGTCGTCTGGTGCCCTGGGCACACAGGCCTGGAAGGCAACGAGGAGGACGACTGCGTAGCTCGCGGACTTGCTGGCCGAGCCGCAGAAGACTCTTCTAGGCCCCTCACAAACCACCATGAAGATCCCCATCACGAGCAGACAGATTTTGGAGGACCAACGGCTGACCAGACAGAAGTACACTCCTCCACATCCCAAGTTAAGCAGCCAAGAAGCCAGGGACTGGCGCCGCCTTCAAACCAACAGTTACCCGCACATATCAAGGTTGCACGCAAAGTTTCCAGAGGTATACACAACCAGTGTATGTCCCTGGTGCAACGACCACACAGCCACACTGACACACATTACATACCAGTGTACGGAACGCCCAGCCGAGGCAGTATCCAGGCTGGTGAGCTCATCACAGAGACTCACAACGTGGTCTTGGGAGGCACGACTTTCCGAGCTGGCACTGGGAAGCCAACAGGCGACCCTGGACCAGGCCCGGCGAGCCGCCGCGTCCAGTGGGGGCTCTACAAGAGGGCTCCACCCGAGATTAACCACACCACTCTTAGTGCAATAAAGTTTATTCATTCATTCATTCATTCATTCGTCGCCGTGTGAGATGGACGATAGCAATCTCTCTCCCTTTCGGTCTGTAACGTTGTCGGCATCCGTGCTGAATCAAAGTGGCGTTGTGTGGTTTCCGAAGTATCAATAGAAAAGGAAGCTTTGTCGTGGAAGCTCCTGTGCTTTGGAACATCGAAATAGCAGCGAGGGAAAAAGCTATATGAAAATGAAATTTGATTGGCGTGCCGCATCACACATCAATACACCATGGTTCTTAATCAAAGCATCATTAAAACTTTAAGCATGCCATCTCACTAGATGCTGGTTTATCTGGTGCATTTCGGTGTTCCCCAATGTTGGACTGATAGCTCAGCGGGGACAGAAAGCTGTTCGCTTAATTAAGAAGATGAGGGCCCACATTCACAAAAAGTTATTATGGTAAACATTCATAAGAACAAAACCGTTCAATAGTGAATGTGAATACATTATTCTCGAAGGCGGCTGGCCAATCAGGAAGAGGCTTTACCAACAAAAGGTTGTGTGAATACAGCGCCAGCTTAGGTGTCTTCTGCATACTTTTTACCCGTGCTGTAGTAAATGCAATCTTCCGTATTTTAACAAAAGAGTTGCTTTAATAAAACAAGCTACGATAAACTCAACGGAAATGATAACGGCGTGAAGAAAAATGGAAAGCAAATGGTAGATGTTTAATAGCCCTAAAAGCAAGCAGTACTCCGAGCACGGGCGAGGGACCATAATATCATGTTATCTAACAACAAATCGGCAACCGGCACTCTGCTAGAAATCCTCTTGTGCTTCGTATTACTAATCGGGTTACCTATTTCAGTTTTCTCGCACTCGGCCACACTGCACCAGCTCAGCTGAATCAATAACAAAAACAGCGCTGCCAGTTCTGACGCAGAATGTTTTTGTTTCATAAAGGGGTACGTGCGCAGCAAGTTCTTTTTTTTGCGTCTGTCTGAGCCGCATTCACGCCTTCTACAGCTAATGTGACAAGTATTCTGCAATAGAAAAAGATCCTGCATATATTGCATGCAGTTTCTAACCGCGCGTCTGCGTTGCGCGCATAACGTACACCTTCATACGTCGGTGCAGGACGTTCACAGTGGTTGTATCGACGTTGATGTGCCTAATGTATGATGCGAGCTCCCTTGCGTGCCTTGGCTTGGATCTTTCTGAAAAGCGTCTACCGTGCCATAGATGGCAGGGCACAGAAAGGCGTGTCCACGTTGATTTGTCGCTGTCCCCTACCGCTCGCACACACCGGTGCGCACACACCGGTGCGCCATGCAATTCGGGTACCAAGAACAGGCTTTATGGTGGTGGCGCTAGGTGGCGCTGACTGTTTTTAGGGAAGCGCTAAAGATGAATCCTGCTGGAGTCCATGCCTCATACATAACTCGTTTCTATAGTGGCAATACGTTGGGTCGCTATGTTGATTCAAGGCAGAACGCATTACCGTAAACAGTTATCGTGAGATGGGCCCCGCCTAATTTTAAATGTCACTTCACTAATACAGTGTGTAGCTGCAGTGTTTGATTGCAAATCGCATTTCCGTCAACCGTCACCATGAGATACGTTCTGCCGCATTTTCTGTCCTTATGAATTATGTTGGTAAGTCAGAAAAGTTTGAAAAAGTAGGAAAGTGATTTGAAGGGTTAAAATGAGCACCTCCTAAAGTGAATGTGGCAAAAATGGTGAAGAAACATTGTTCTTATGTGCGGCAAGGAATATTTAAAGTCCATGTGTTACAATGTTGTGACATTGACGTTCTGAAATATTTTTAACCATACTTGACCAATTTATGGTTATCACTTTGTTCTTCCCACAGGTACTGAACACCACAGAGAAACTGTGGCTGTACCAGCAAAATTATAATAGCAGTTTGATACACTTTCATTCTACTACGTCGTCTTACACATGTTTGTATATGCTGAAGACTACTCTCCAGGGTAATGAGTACAATTTCACAGAAACACTGAGACAATTTGGAACAGAGTAAGTAGGCACAAAAGTCGTTACCTTATATGTCCTTACAGAATCTTTGCAGCTTTCGTTCTGTTACTCACAAATACAAAAAAGAAGCATTCACAGTTCCGCGCGAAAGAGAGAATATAAATATCGATTACAACTTATAAGACAAATTTAGCAAGCAAGGTTTGTAGTTTTATCGGTAGCATAAATTTCAGCAAACACTTGCTAAGGTGATTAAACAGACTTAACACGTGAAATTGGGAGCACACGCGTGGCTAATAGACCCCCCTCGTGACATCAGTGCTGCCAGATTGGAGACTCGGGCTATGAATAAACGTGAAGGAGGTAAACCAAGGTGCTGAAATATTTGATTGTGAAAAATTGAGCCCTCTGCCTTACCTTCCTTCAGTTAATTCATAGCGAGAGTCTCGAATGTGTTAGTCTTGATGTCATTAGGAACATACCAGGGTTTATTAGGCATGTGTCTGATTCCTGTTCATCTGCTACGCGATTACATAGTGTAAAAAATTCACCGACGATAACGACACTCCCTGAGGCGATGTACGAGAACAGTTCTATGCATGTTTTCATTTCGCGATATATTGGCTGACGCGGGAAATCTGTCTCGTGTGGCACATAGCAATGGAGCGAAGTGAGGCGCGACGGCCTAGCTAATCAGGAGATCCCGAAAGGCAGCGCGTGGGTGACACGTGGGCGCGATGCACAGTAGCCGCCACAGACAGACCTCCGCTCATGCAGCGCTGTGTTTCCATATATAAGAAACTCAGGGGTGGCGATGGAGCACCCTACCAAGAGGACCAGCTCAATAGGCTTTTAGAACGTATTAGCGCGTGCCGGGGTGACGCCGCTAGCACGCGCTGCCCAACTTTATTCTGGTCGTTCACAGCCAAGGCGCGGACTGAGAGCGCCGACCTTAGCGTTCCTGCATTGCGGCGTCGGTTGGCGCTACAGGGCCCCCCGCTCCGATGGAACGGCGAAATGTACACGATTCTCTGCGCTGGTCTGGCCTGGGAGTGCAGCAGTGGATGTGGTTTTGGTGGCGACAGCTTGAGGAACGTTGCCTTGATGACCCCTGCGTCGCGGAGGTGGTGGTGGTGGTGGTAAAAAGCATTTATTGAGTGTAAATAGAGGATTGGGCCCCCCTGTGGGACCCTGCATACTGGGTGGGATCCCTAGTCCGGGACCCCATTAGTCGAAGCCGACAGCCTGGCTCTCTGGACCAAGGCCTTTTGGGCCTGGAGGTCTGAGCAACCAAGCAGGGCTGCCTCCCAGTCCTCTCGGGTAGGGTTGGGGTTGGGGGTAAGGGCTGGATTACTTTGGCAGGCCCAGACCACGTGGAAGGTGTCTGCCACCTCCCCACAGTTGTGGCACGTGCCGGTGACCATTGGGTCGAAATGTTTAAGGATTGCTGGGCAGAGCATCGTGTTTGTAAGAAGCCGATAAAGAATTTGTTCGCTGGCCTTCTCCAGACCCTTGGTGGGCGCTGAGTACATGCGATGTTTATCCTTATAATATTCTGAAATCTCCTTAAATCCAATCAATAGTTCTTCCTCTAGGTCATTGGGGTTGTTAGGAGGTACCCGGGAAATGAGTGCTCGGGCAGCTGCATCAGCAACCTCATTCCCCCTTACACCCTGGTGACCTGGTGTCCATACGATATGTTTAGGAGAGGGACCTGTGTCACTCATACACGTTCGCAGTATTTTCTCAGCAAGGGGGGTGACCCAGGCTGCCTCATAATTTCGGCATGCGGTTCGCGAGTCGGTTATGATATGTTTAGATTGAGAGTCGGATGCTGCTAATGCAATGGCTACCTCCTCCGCCTGTGTTGTTCCAGGTGCTCTAAACGAGAGTCCGTCTATCTGCCTTTGTTCGTGGACCACCGCTGCCGTATACCACCCCCGTGGATTTGGACCGGCGATATCCACGTAATAGACTCCGTGTTTCTGGCTATAGTATCTTTCTAAGGCTTGTGCCCTAGCTTGTCGGCGTCCATTATGGTCCTCTTTGTTCATTTTCGTGGGAAGTGGGTGAACTATGGTGGCGCGTCGCCATAGTTCAGGTATCCTTACCCGCTCCTGTATGTGTACGTCATGTTGGATCTGTAGTTGGGCCAAAACGTTTCGCCCGGATTGTGTTAGTGCTAATCTTGTGTATTCGTTTGTAAGATGAGCCTCCTTGAGCTCCCTGTAGGTGTTTACCACTCCTAAGGCGAGGAGGCGCCCGTTGGATGTGAAACCGGGAGGTCAAGAGCTCGCTTGATCATTTTGCGTATGGTGACCTCTATTTTCTCCTCCTCGTGTTTGGGCAAATAGAGGTAGGGTACCGAGTAGAGGATTCTACTGGTGACAAAAGCATGTGCTAGCCGCACAGAATCCTTGCTTCTGAGCCCTCCTCGCTTATTGGATACCCTGCGGACCATCCGGCCCACCTGATCTCCAATCTTGCGTAATTTGTCTAATGTTGTGTCCACTTTCAGTTGATCGTGGATGAAAAGGCAAAGTATTCTTATCTCTCTTGCGTCGGGGATAGGTCCACTCGGAAAAGAGATAGTTATGTTCGTGGTGTCTTTAGGAGATGCCCTAATATGAACAAATTCTGGTTTGGTCGGAGTACATTGAAGCCCACAGTGGCCCGCATAGGATTCTACCATGTGGGCCGCCGTTTGCAGGCTTTCTTCAATGTATCCTAGGTTGCCCTGAGTAGCCCACCGAGTGATGTCGTCTGCATACAACGCGTGTTGGACGCCTCCAACCTCACTCAGATGGGCACGGGTGCATCATGGCGATATTGAAGAGAAGGGGGGGGGGCAGCACTGCGCCTTGTGGTGTTCCTCTTGTACCCATTTGCTAAGGTCCGTATTCATCATTCTGTATGCGGATCAGAGCTGTTCTGTCCGATAGGAAGTCTTTGATATATATGAAAGTGTTCGTGCCGCAGTGCGTTTCGCTGCGGTGTTCAAGTATTGCACTGTGCTTGACGTTGTCAGAAGCCCCTTTAAGGTCCAGCGCCAGGACGACTCTGTCTTTGTGGGGCACTGCAACTGGCTGTATTGCCTCTCTGTGCAGTTGTAAAAGAATGTCTTGGGCGGACTTTCGTGGCCTGAAACCGAACATGGTATCGGCAAACGTATTCTTGTTCTCCAAATATTCGGAGAGCCGATCTCGCATCATCGTCTCCATGAGTTTCCCCACGCAGGATGTGAGCGAGATCGGTCTCAAATTGTCTGTGTTGATGGATTTGCCAGCCTTCGGGATGAAGGTGACAAGAGCCGTTTTCCAATCTACTGGTAAGGGGGTTTCTCCTTTCCAAATAGCATTATTGTACTCCAGGAGGTGAATATACGCCAGATCCGGGAGGTTAGCCAAGAGCTTGACTGTGATCCTATCCCTTCCCGGCACCGTACCTCGTCTCATTTTGGCAAGAGCCGCTTTGAGATTGTGGAGCTGGAAATGTTGATCCAGTTCTGGATTATCCCTGCCTGCATAGGAATATTCCGGTCCTCGCGGGTCTTGTTGTTGACTGAGATACTTATCTCTAAGTCTCTCAGCTAGTTGTGTTGTAGTGCCTTGGAAGTTGTGTAGGGCTCTTTGGAGGTGTCGTTGTGTCTCCCCCTGGTCTGCGTTGGATCTATCAGACGTCTGAAGAGCCTCCACGTGTTCTTGTTGGACATTTGTGATGCTGCTGCATTGCATCTGTCTACCTAATTAGTGTCAGCTAAGTTGGAAGCGTACTCTCCCGCCTGTTGGGGGACCTCTTGTATTCTTTTGCGGAGCGTTCGGTTGTGTTTTTGTAGCTTCCATCGTTTAGTGAGGCCCCTGCGAGCTTCACATAGGTGTAATAGGTAGTTATCTACTGCAGGGTTTTCCTCAGTGATCTGAATCAATTTCTCATGTTTCCTGAGTGTGGTTGTTAGAGTGTTTGCCCAAGCCGCGAAGCCCGGAGTGAGTAGGTTGGCATGGAAATGGGATTGGCGGAAGGCCTGCCAGTCTGGGAGTCGGGCCTTGGTAAGGGGTCGTTTTAGGGACCTTGTTTGAATAATGTATTGATAATGCAGTGATCACTGCCAAGTGTGTCTCCCATGTTATTCCACTGTACATGTTGGGTGTTCTTGGTGAGTGTTAAGTCTGGGCATGTATCTCTGTTAACAGAGTTACACATACGTGTGGGGTTGGCCGGGTCGCTGTGCAAAGCGATACCTAGGGTGGATATAAGCTCCGCTAGCTGACGTCCGCGTGCCTCCTCACGCTTGTAGCCCCAGAGCTTGCTGGGAGCATTGAAATCCCCTACTATTAGCAAGGGTTTCCGGCCAGCTATGCTTAGCGCCCTACTGAAGAGGTCTGCGAAATTGACTTGTTTCGTCTTAGGTGGGCAATATATGTTTAGGATGTGTATGGAGGGGTCAGTCCGCCTCAGCGCGAGCACTGTGACCATCGTATATGAGTAATCAATTTGCAAGTCCAGATCAATTTGCTGTGCCGTGTACGATTTGTGCACGAGCAGGCAGGTAGACGGATATCTTTGATACATGTTGAGACCTGTGATTCTGGCTTGAGCACCTGGTTCTTGTAGGGCTATGACTGTCGCTGGAAAATCTAATGTTTCATTGTAGAGGCGTAACTGGGCTCTTTTGTGCCGGTCCCGGAATCCCCTACAATTCCACTGTATTATTGATAAGGGTTCAGAGCGATTTTTATGCTTTTTTGTCTGATCCATCGCCTTTGTGATTTGTTTTTTGAATTTCTGTTTGGGGTATCACTAGAACCACTCCGGCACCTTGTTCGGTGTCCAGTGAGTCTGCAATTTCTTCATGTTCGTTCTCCTCTGTATGGGGGTACTTGCTAGAGCACCCGGCCTCCCTAATGGGCCCAGTGCGGCAGTGGAGTTTGGGGTTATTTTGAATCCATGTTTTGACCTGCTGGGTCACCTTCTGAGTTACTGTGGCAATAAATTGCTGCATTTGCATCTGTATTGTGGTCTGTACTGCCTGACTAATCAGGTTTGGGAGCTGGACCATTTGCTCCGCGAAGGCTTGTATTTGCTTTTCTTGGGCGTTTTGCCTGGCTTCCATATTAGCATAGACAGGCTTGTGCGCTGACGTCACTGTGCTGCCCGAGCACACCGACGCCGAGTCCTCCGTATCATCCAAGTTAATTCCTCGAATGGGGGTGTCTGCCCTATTGTTTTCGAGTGTCGCAATTTTGGCTGCTAACTGCGCGTTCTGATTTCTAAGAATCTCTAGTTCTGCCCGCAATCCGTTTTCAATAGGAGAGGGGGTAAGAGTGGAGGCTGGAGAGGACTGAGAGGTCACCCCTGCCCAGCTGCTCACCTGTTTTGTTGGCCCTTTGCCCAAAGGTGGAAAGTCCCCGGCCTTGAATGCTGGCGGTTTCGGCCCGGTCTCTTACTGTTGATTTTTGGGTGTCCTCTTTTGGTGGGCGACTTGTCCAGGCTTGTCTGTCTTTGATGGCTGTTGCTGAGGAGCTTGCCCAGACTTGCTCAGCTTTCTGTCGCGAGGTAGTTGATCCGTCCGCTGACGCTGCTTTGAGGTAGCTCCTCCTGGTTGGCTCACGGGGCGGCGGAGTTTCCGGAACTTTCCGGTGCACTGCGTGGAGCCCATAAGATGGGCTCCTCCGCAAATCATACAAATGGGCTTGCACTCGTGTTCGTTGAGGCCCGCTGGTATAATGGCGACCTGTTGGCCACAAAAACCGGAACTTCCATCGTCAGGGTGTGGGCAATTGTCCACCCTGTGTCCTATGGTCCCGCACCGGTAGCAGGCAGGGGTCGTTGTTTTGTAGGCCCTCACTGGGATGCATTCATGGTTGTAGTGGATATATCGTGGGAGCCGCCGCCCGACGAAGGTCACCAGTGCCACATTTGTGGTCCCCAATTTTCGCACGAAGGCTATATCGCCTTCCCTCCAGAAGAGCTTCGGTTTCAAAGAGGCAGAAGTTTCCTCTTCACGGACGTTAATCACGCCCTTACACACTTGGCCATTGAGTTTCAAGTGTCCCTTGAATAGGTAGGATGATGCACCCACCTTGAGGTCGAAGTCTCGTGCTAGTTTGTCAGCCACTTGCGTCGCGGAGGGCGCAAGGGTGACGCCATTCACGCTCTAAGATGCAGATGTTGTATGGTCGGTTTGCATGGACGGTCGACCCCAGAGTGGTGCGGAGGACGTGGCAGTCACAGTTACTTTGTCCCAGTTTGGGCTGGCCAAGCGATGAAGGCCGCGGTGGGGCCGACAGCCACATCGTGTCCGGCACCCGCAGATGCCGCGACCGTGATGACAAGCCCGCGACCATGGGACCCGGCCCGCTCGATCAAGGTTAGCGTGGTGCCAACGTCTGAATGTCAGTCGGACCCGTGAACAGTTCGGTGCTGAGAGCGGGCCCTTTCGAAGTGCGCGGTAGCAGCATCCGGCTTGGCACCTGTGGAAAATCGGGTGGACGCAGCGATGAAAAGCAGATAAGCAGTGGGGCTGCCGGCCGCGCTGGACACGAGTTCTCCGACGCCGAGCACTGCAAGTCGAGGACGCATCGTTGTGGCCAAACGTCAAAGGAGTGTCTTTGGGGAGTTGAAGCCGATACACTGAACATGCACTGCGAGAGGGGGCATGCGACAAGGACTCCACGGGAAAGACACTGCAGTAGTTAGGAAATGCAGTGCATGTGATAGCTGGCGGACCAGTCTCACCGCAGTGTGGCCGCAGGATCTCATGCGGAACAGGCGCACTGATATGCGTCCCGCCAGCCGTCAAAGCACGGCTCGCGGCTGTACGATCTCCATGGCTTGAACTATGGACGTCATGTAACTCGGGTGGAGCGCATGCCGACTCTTTGGTTTGCTCCGCCAAGCTCTCACCAAGCGACGATGGCGACGAGGACGACGTAGGTTGAGCCACTCTTTCAGAAGCGTCAGCCGTTGAAGGAAATTGTGGCGTGCTGCGTAGTTTGTCGGAAATTTCGGGAACTGGTACGCCTAAGTGTTGAAAGAAGGCGGTTTTGAGGCCCTCGTACAGGTTCTGGTCTGGTGGCGGAAGGTCAAGACGAGAGAAGACGTCGGTGGGAATTTCCCGCTTGTTGCTGGAGGAGTAGGTACCACAAGAGCTGCGACGACACGCCATTTACGTATATCTAGGGCTGACGTTTACACGATAGGGCTGTGCGGACGGTAAGGCCACAGTTGAAAACGCCAAGGGTCGTCGAGCTTCGGTGGGCGCCAGTCTTCTTTCAGCTAGTCCATGTCCGCAGGGTGCTCGATAGCTGGCGATGCTGAATAGGTCCTTGTTGCTGTTCTGAGGATCACGCCCGAAGTCACCAATGTCAGAAACCGCGGGGTTGCAGCGGAGCGCCCGACCAAGAGGACCAGCTCAGCAGGCTTTTAGAACGGACTAGCACGTGCCAGGGTTGCGCCGCTAGCACTCGCCGCCCAACTGCTACTCTGGCGCGATCTCGTAGCCATCATCGCCGCAAAGCCCGTCTTGCGCGGCACTGCTCTTATCTTTTCAGGATATCGCCATAGACTTCTCCTCCGCTTTTCTCCTGGCACTCTTAGCTGTCGCCGTCTATGATCTTCCGCTGTGATCCGCGTTCACTTTCACCCATCGCTGTGGTCGTTCGCTCAGTTACGCCGAGGGGCAGCGCTGACGCTCGCCGCAGAAACGGGCGCCGAAGAGATGCGCTCTAAAAGGATGTTCGACATACATCTGCCAAGCCCTTCGTTGGCTAACACTTCCAGGGCTATATCTAGAACACATAAATACTCGAGTGAGGCCAGATTGATGGCCACCGCAGTAGTAAAATGGGTAGTGCAACACACTCGTAAGGCAGAACTTTTAACGCGAGAGCGTTAAAAGCCCCGTGTCGCCAAAAATTCGCCGTCGGCGCCGGCGTCTCTTGAGCAAAGATTGGCGTATATATTCAGGTATATGTATATGCTACACCTTGCTGCAAGGCAAGCGGTACATTCGGGTTATATTGCCACACCATTTTGTAACTTAAGTTGCTCCTACCTTGTCTTGCATTGTTGACGAAGTTATTCCTCTGAATTTCGCAAATGACCGCCCACAAAAAATGTCATGAAATAAAACACCGACAGCTCGTGCCTTTTATGTTAAACCTTCTCGGACTGAAATAATAAAAGTGCAGTCAGGGATATCCGAATACTCTCACGTTCCACTCTTAAAGACAGAGCTTCAGCGTCCTTCAATTTCTGGGTTAGGCAGCCGCCTGCCACAAGTCATTTTTAACGCGGATGCGTTAAAGGCCCTTTGTCGCAGAAAATCTGGTATTGGCGCTGGCGGCGTCATCCGTATTTGAAAAATAATTTTGAACCATGCATACTCCATGCAGGCCCTCCGCGTGGCGAATAGGCGCTACTGATCTCCTGGAATTTGTCAAAGTAAAAAGCGTCTGAAAATTCATAAAAAGTTCAGCTTACACACAACCTACAGACATGATAGCGTCGGCTTGTAGTTTTAATATACGAGAAAATAATTTGAATACAAGAGAAAACATAATTCTGTGCTTCATTATGACGTCTGTCTGAGTGTTTTTGGTGTGGCAGTGCACTACCTCCGGGCCGAGTTTCTAACAATCAAAGAGCGCCACGCGCCGCTCGGCTTGTTGACGCTCGCCTCCGCATATCCGCAGCTGCGGCGGTGCCCGCCGTGCGGGGAACGAAAAAAATGGCTCCAATCCACGCTGTCAAGGTCGTTGGACAGCGAAGCTGTAAACGACACCCACAACGATTGCCTATTGTGATGTCACTTGAACTCACACACATGGCTTTACAAAGAGTGAAACCAGAGACAAGTGTAATGTAGTTAACCACACCCTTTATTATTTCACAATCACATAATATTCACGCTGTTCTTCTGGCGTCTTTTACTTACCGTCGTTTACCCATGGTAGCTTGGAATGAACTAAATGAGTTGCTAGACCGTGGTGACGTCAATGCGTGATTTTTATGCTCTTGGGTACTTTTCCACTCGGAGTAGCTTACTCAACCGTACTCTTTACCGGGAAACACACGCGGGACAAGGAACGCTGTAAACGACACCCAGAAAGATTACCGATTGGGACGTCACTTGAATTCAACCACGTCGCTCTACAAAGAGTGAAACCAGAGACACTCGTTTCACAAGGTTTTGAATGGTGTCAACCCCTTTCGAAGTAGCTCCAAACCTAATCTTTACCGGAACACGTCGGAGGGTGTTCCCATTGTTAATACACGCCTTATTATCCATCATTGTTATCATGATGCTTGTTTGTTTGTTATCATCATGCTTGTTTTGTGGTTTTACTGCGAAGCTGTGTACCTCTACCAACCAAGGAAATTTTTGTGTCGGCGTAAGCGCCATACCACGTACCAGCTGTGCGATAGCTTCGCCGAGCTGGGGGAGAGAGAGCTGAGAGAGTGGAAGCAGAGTATAAAAATAGCATCGAGCAGCATAGCGGATGCGAGGTGGAGAGGGGGAGTGAGGCAGGTGGTAGTGGCAGTAGTGGGACGCGTAGTGCCGTGCTCCCTATTGGGCAGCAGAAATAAGCGTCACTTTCTTCTTCAATAAAATCACTACTACTAGTGCTGCTGCCGACGCCAAACGCGCTCGCGCCTAACGCGCCCGGTGTCCGCACTGCAGCCGATGCCTCTGGCGCCGGCTCGGCAGGTTTCGACCAGAGAACTGGACACTAGTTGCTTCCGAAAGACTGAAGCCTAAGCTAGGAAAGCTGAAACCAAGCGTCGCAGAAGAGAACATCCCGACTTTAGATAGAAGGAAGCCGAGAATTCTCGTAGCCAAAAAAGTTGTCGCAGTTTCACCTGAAAGGCGAAGCATCAATTGCGATAGCAAATTTGTAGAGAGCTATACGGATAATGCTAGTAGCTTTATCAGCTGTATAAACTTCGACATGCAGCAGCACCGGCAACACGCAGGTCTGTTGTCAACGCCGTCGGCGTTTAGCCCGCGTTCGCACAAAATGCGTGCGGCGTTGATGACTGTTGCCGGAGCCTCTGATATAAATAGGCACTTGGTGCCGCAGCTAAACGTCGCCTCCCTCCCCCCCCCCCCCGACGGTCTTTACGCGTCGGAAGAAGGCGCGTTTGCTCTACATACAGGTGAGTGTAAAGGACGAAAGAGACGCCTACTTCTGCAGCCCTTAAGGGAGCATGGCGCAGAACGCGCGTGTGTTCTCCGCCGTGCGTTCAGTCCCCGTGAAAGCGCGCGTCCCTCGCGGCCTTTCACTCGCACATACAGCGTTCGGCGGCGCGCGGCGACGATTTCATCTCTATTGACGTCATACGGAACCTCACGGCGACGGCGACGGCGACGGCGAAGCCGACGGCAGAAATCTGCTTTGGAGTGTCCCTATAATTGCTATCGCAATAAAAATGAAAATCCGGAGGCTTGTGAACGTGGCCGGTTGAATTCATCGCGATACTACGTAGAACATCGCGAAGAAATCCTGAGAGCTAGGAAACTAAGTGTGTCTGGTTTGCTACTACTTTACTAGGCTTTCCCCACTCCGCTGGTCACTTGTGTTTGCGGTAGGAGAGCCACGCATAATATATATCCATCACCACGTGGAATGATTTCCAACATCAGCTCACTGAGACATTTGCGAGTGTTGATCGACGGGATCGTGCCCAGCAACTAATTGAGTTGCGGTTCCAGAAACCAAATGAAACTGTGGCAATGTTTGCCGAGGACATGGCCCGCCTGTGTCGTAGAGCTGACCCTCACATTACTGAGGAAAAGAAGTTGCGCTACCTTATGCGTGGCGTAAAAGAAGAACTATTCGCCGGACTTGTGCGCAATCCACCGAGTACCGTGGCTGATTTTATAAAAAAAGCCACTGGTATTGAACGCGCACTCCATCTAAGAGGCAGGCAGTACGATCGCTTGCCCACCAGCACTCCTATCCACTCCGCCGCAATGACCGTTACCAGTCAGAACTCCCTCCGTGATCTAATTCGGGAGATTCTTCGCGAAGAACTTCAGAAGCTCTGGACACCGGCAGTGGGCCCACCCATGGCATCAGTCGCTGAAATCGTCCGTGATGAAGTTAGACAAGCGTTTTCGGCAAGCGATCCTGTTCACGAGCAGCGCCCCCTAAGTTACACATTCTCGGCAGGCGATCCTGTTCATGAGCAGCGCCCCCTAAGTTACGCCGACGTTGTCCGACGTCAACCAGCTATGACGCCCATGCGGTCGCACCATCAGCCACCGAGGGCCACACCATGGTCATCACCGATAGAGGAACCTTTGAGACATCCGCCCGTTGTGCCGATCCCGTCCTACCGCCAGCCGCCGTCAGCTGCATTTTGGTCACCGCCACAAGACGAGCCTTCGAGGCGGCCGCAAATTCGAAGAACGGACGTATGGCGCACTGTCACTAGGCGCTCCTCTGCTATCACTGCGGAGGCATCGGCCATGTCTCACGTCATTGCTGGTACCGCGATGCCTCATTTCGACCTTATCAATCCTGGTCTGACGGTCGACGCACCAGTGACGACCACATGCTACGCCGCGACGACGCTGCTTTTCAAGGTGCACCCGCGACGCGCACTCTGAACGACGACTCTCAGTCCAACCACCAGACCGATTTTGGCCGGCGGTCACGCTCTCCGTCCCCTGCTCATTCATCCGCACCGAATGGATGTACTTTTGCTGACCTCCGGGGACGAAGGTCGCCCAGTCCACGCCGGGGAAACTAACGGCGGCGACCTCTGGGAGTATGGTTGCGGGCCAACAAGACGATGAAAAACCCCCAATAATCCCGCCGCAGGACGCCGTGAAGCCGACAAACTCCAACACCGACGAAATTGTGAGCGCCGATATTATTGTTTCAGTTGACGGACTGCAAGTGACAGCGCTAGTCGACACTGGTGCCGATTATTCGATAATGAGTCAAGCTCTAGCCGTTCGCCTTAAGAAAGTAAAAACTCCCTGGACCGGACCTCATATAAGGACTGCGGGCGGCCAACTGCTCACGCCTGCTGGTAGCTGTACGGCGAGAGTCACCATAGGAGGTTCGTCCTTCGTGGCAACTTTCGTCGTTCTTGCACCATGCTGTAAAGATTTAATCATAGGCATGGATTTTCTACGGGAATACGACGCCATAATCAACATCCCGGACCGCTTGGTTACGTTTCACAGGACACCGGATTTAATTCACTGCTTATCGCCGAAATGCAACGCCTGTCGTCTAATCGAAAACGACGTCATCGTCCCACCTCGGTCATGTATCCTTGTTTCGGTCGCATGTGACGTACCGTTTGATTGTGAAGGAGTTGCAGACCAAGTCACCCCCTTGTTATTTACTCACGGTATCGCCGTTGCACGAGGAATCGTAAATGTCACCGATGGGCGCACGAACCTGTTGTTGACCAATTTTAGCACAGAGTGACGACACCTACCAAAGGGCACGGCTGTCGCCTATTTTGACGATGTCGCTGATGTTCGTGGGTGCTTTTCAGTACTAGAAGAAGCGCATGCGCAAGACCCAGCACCTTTGCTTGACGTTAACACTACTTTACCGCAACGTGAGCGAGAACGACTTCTTGCGCTACTGGCCGAGTTCCACGACTGCTTTGCGACGACGTCAAGAGTCGGTCGAACGCCCCTAACCAAGCACCGCATAATCACAGAGGACGAAGCGAGACCGATTCACCAAAACCCTTATCGTGTGGCCCCAAAAGAACGTGAAGCGATACAGCAGCAGGTAAACCAAATGCTTGAAGACGATGTGATTCAGCCTTCCGAGAGCCCCTGGGCATCACCTGTAGTTTTGGTAAAGAAGAAGGACGGCAGCCTACGTTTTTGTGTGGATTATCGAAAGCTAAATCAGGTGACAAAAAAAGACGTGTATCCGCTTCCCCGCATAGACGATTCACTTGATAGGCTTCGAAACGCTCGTTATTTCTCTTCCATGGACTTAAAAAGCGGGTATTGGCAAATTGAAGTAGACCCGAGAGACCGTGAGAAAACCGCTTTTGTCACGCCAGATGGACTATACGAATTTAAGGTCTTGCCTTTCGGCTTGTGCTCTGCACCTGCTACTTTTCAACGGCTTATGGATACCGTGCTTTCGGGGATGAAGTGGAAAACCTGCTTAGTCTATCTTGACGACGTCATAGTGTTTTCCGCAACGTTTAAAGAGCACCTTGAACGGCTCGAAGCCGTTCTGCAGTCTATACGGTCCGCCGGCCTCACCCTAAAGCCTGAGAAATGCCATTTTTGCTTTGAGGAGCTAGAGTTCCTTGGCCATGTCGTCAGCCACGCGGGAGTCCGCCCGGATCCTAAAAAAATTGCCGCTGTCGCACAGTTCCCTGTTCCTTCAGATAAAAAGGCTGTCAGGCGCTTTCTCGGCCTCTGCGCATATTATCGGCGGTTTATTGCAGACTTTGCTCGCATTGCGTCGCCGTTAACTCGCCTCACGAGAGATGACGTTGCGTTTGTATGGGGTGACGAACAGCAAGCTGCATTTCATGATTTGCGGAACCGGTTACAAACGCCCCCTGTGCTTGCCCACTTTAATGAAACAGCTCCGACAATGCTTCACACTGATGCCAGCAATGTTGGTCTCGGAGCTGTGCTTGTGCAGTGCCAGGAGGACACAGAAAGAGTGATCGCTTATGCAAGCAGAACGCTGTCACGCGCAGAAGTAAATTACTCTACAACTGAGAAAGAGTGCCTCGCCGTGGTATGGGCGGTTACAAAATTTCGCCCTTATTTGTACGGTCGCCACTTCGACGTTATCAGCAACCATCATTCGCTTTGCTGGCTCACAAATCTGAAAGATCCTTCCGGGCGATTAGCACGTTGGAGCCTGAGACTGCAAGAGTTTGATATGACGGTCCTGCACAAGTCAGGGAAACGGCATACCGACGCTGACTGCCTGTCTCGGTCACCTATTGAGTCAGCTCCTTCGACCGATGAAGAGGAAACAGCATTCCTTCGTCTTCTCGACACGTCTACCATCGCACAACAACAACGTGACGACCCTGAGTTGCTTGACCTGATTAATTTCTTGAACGGACGAACTAGGACAGCACCTAAAGCTTTCGCAAGAGGATTGTCATCATTGTGCTTAAGGAACAACGTCCTATACAAAATGAACTTCTCATCGAGCGGATCAAGCTATTTGCTCGTCGTTCCTACTGCTCTTCGTAGTGAAGTACTGGAAGCATGCCACAACGAGGTCACTTCTGGGCATCTAGGATATACGCGGACACTGAACAGAGTGCGACAAAGATATTATTGGCCAGGACTGCCCGTTGCCGTGAAACATCACGTTCGGACCTGCCTAGAGTGCCAGCGGCGCAAGTCACCTCCAACGAAACCAGCCGGTTTGCTAAAACCCGTTCAGGTACCGCAAACACCATTTGACCAGATCGGAATGGACCTCTTGGGTCCGCTTCCTACCTCTACTAGTGGTAACCGCTGGGTTATTGTAGCAACTGACTATCTCACTCGCTACGCCGAAACAAAAGCTATCCAGAGAGGCACAGCAGCAGAGGTTGCCCGATTTTTCATAGAGAATGTTGTGCTGAGACATGGCGCACCAACCATCGTCATAACAGACCGAGGCACCGCATTCACAGCCGCGCTTTTAGATAACGTCCTGATGCTCAGTGGCACAAGTCACCGAAAGACAACAGCCTACCATCCACAAACAAACGGACTAACAGAGCGCCTGAACAAAACACTCGAAGACATGCTTTCCATGTACGTGAATATAGAGCACAACGATTGGGACGAGATTCTGCCTTATATCACGTTTGCTTATAACACGGCTAAACAAGAAACTACACGGATGACTCCATTCAGCCTTGTACACGGACGTGAAGTAAGGACGATGCTCGACGCCATGCTACCACACGAACCTGACGACATTGACACGGATGCCGATGCGTTTACGCAACGTGCAGAAGAAGCCAGGAAGCTCGCACGCGTGCGAATACACCAGCAGCAAGCATACGATGCAGGTCGCTATAATGCCCATCATAGGCCTGTAACTTATGAAACCGATGAAAGAGTATGGGTCTGGACGCCTATACGAAAACGGGGACTATCCGAGAAGCTTCTGAGGCGATATTTCGGACCCTATAAAGTGCTGCGTCGGCTAAGTGACGTCACATACGAGGTCGTTCCAGATAGCCCTCACTGCACAAGGCGCCGCCAACACCGTTCTGAACTTGTGCACGTAGTGCGCATGAAGCCCTACGTCAGCGAGTGACTGTACGAGGGACTTTCGTTTTCACCAAGCGAACTTTATTGTCTAGCATCGAGGCGATGCTCTTTTGGAGAGAGAGCAAATGACGCGTACTCTATCTATAGACGTTTAAACGGCGATGACAGTATATGCATTGACTGACTCTGAGTAGTAGGACAGGGTGTTCGAAGACGAAGAAGATGTCTTTGTGCTGGTGATTCTGAAGCTGCTCCGCCGTCTTGTTCAACGTGTGGTCTCTTGTTCGCGTTGACCCGTGACAATATATATATATATATATATATATATATATATATATATATATATATATATATATATATATTGTAGCGAAGGATACGAACGCCATAATGGGGCACGCTCTCCAGCCGTTTCTAGTGGGTCGATCCCCCCTGCGCTTTCCTCGAGAAACGCCGCTCGTGCGTCGAGCTCGGACCCTGAAACAACGGTCAGCCCAAACGGCTGGTGACTAATAAACGCCTCTACTAGCGTTTTGGGTTGCCGCTGTCTACAGCGTAAATCCTGGAGTACCTTGCGCTCAACCATGCCCGATGACGCACCCCAGCAAGTGCCACCTACCCCATACCAGCAAGCGCCTCCTCAGTCTGTCATGTGCTCTGGTGTCGGCCGTGAGGTCGATTTTCCGACGTGGTCCTTGTTCAAGAATTCTTTAGTGGCGGTGTTTGGTCGCCCTGTGGTGCGCAAGCTGCGATCAGAATCGCGTTTGCGCGAACGTGCACAGCAGCCGGGTGAATCATTTACCAGCTACATTGAAGATGTTCTGGACTTGTGCAACAGAGTAAACGCGACGATGTCGGATTCCGACAAAATGCGAAATGTCATGAAAGGGATCGAAGACGATGCGTTCAACATGCTACTTGCGAAAAATCTTCAGTCAGTGCCAGACATCGTCACTCTATGCCAAAGCTACGAGGAGCTACAAAGGCAGCACTCGTTGACACGGCGCCGTTCATCACGCGACAAAAACATTGCTGGTTTGACCACCACCTCCACCCTGTCAGTACTACTTGCAGAAATAGAAGCGTTCGTTCGGGAGGAAGTTGCACACCAGCTCTCCTTGCTAACTTTGGCCCCATGTGCAACAGCCCGCAACGAATGTTATGCCCATGCTCCGTCGCGTGATCGAGCAGGAAATCGCTGAGGTCTTACCAGACCAGCATCAGCGTCTTGCTGCGGCCGCTCCACTAGGATACGCTGATGTCGTCGCGACGCCCCAAAAGGTCTCGGCTGCTGCACCACTCAGCTACGCTGAAGTCGTCGCGTGGACTCAACCACTTTCTCCGAATGTGCCTCTCCGTCATGCTGACGTGGTGGCTAGGCCCCGACTTCAGCCCGCCATGCCGTCTTATCAGCAGCCGCGCTGTACTACGCGACCTCTTACGTGGATGGGACCTACCCCAGCGAACCGGTGGCGTACTTCCGACAACCGGCTGATATACGTTGCGTGCGGCTATGCCGGTCATATCGCTCTTTGTTGTAATCGCGTTCAGCCGCCTAGCGCCGCATCAACCCTGACAAGCCAGTTAAACCGTCCATATTCCGACCACCATTCGGCTATGTCACCGACTGTGCGCCGACGCCAACTATCCGCCTTCTCCACGCCGTCGCTCAGTGTCGCCGATGCGACCCCGTTCCGTAATTCGGGAGGAGGAAAACTAATCGTCGCAGTCCAAGAGGCAAGGGCGGCGGTGCCGTCGAGGCGTGAAACTCCTCAACGCAATCCTTCAAATGTGATCGAAGTGTTTGTTGACGGTGTTCGCGCATCTGCACTTGTGGACCCAGGAGCCGCCGTATCTGTTATGGACGCTAAGCTTTGCCGCCTACTTCGGAAAGTCACGACGCCCCTTTCTGGACTGTCCCTACGCCCAGCCAGTGCTCAGCATATCCACCCCTTACCGGCTTGCACTGCTCGTGTTGTTATTGACGACCTTCTGTACACCACTAAATTCACCATGCGCACCTCGTGTTCTCATGACGTTATCCTCGGCTAGAATTTCCTCTCGCGCCACAATGCCGTTATCCATTGCGCACGGGCCGAGATAGAACTCTCGCCGCTGTTAGATTTGCCGCTCACCGACGACACCTCGCTCTCGAGGAAGCTACTTGTCCAAGACGACACCTACGTTCCTCCCAACGCGTCAAAGTTCGTGCCCATGTACTGCAGCGGCCTCTCCGATGCTGTTGTACTACTGTCTCGATGTGACCGCTTTCTCACCCGGACAGGGCTGCTGCTACCTTTTGCGACAGTGGACATCAAACAGGGCTAAAGCACCATTTTCGTTTGCAACCCGTTTCCATACCCTGTGATGCGGCTCCGAGGGGAATGTCTCGGCCATGTACAAGCGATCGAAGACGTGCGAGTTTTGGACGTCCGCGATAACCATTGCTGTGCTAGTGCCATTGCGCTCACTGCTATTTCCACCTGTGAGGGACCGTCCAGTGATGTGTTTGGTTCTTCTATCGCCGATGACCTTGCGCCGGTCCAGCGATCTCAACTTTTGTGTCTCTTAGAAGAATTTCGGTCTTCTTTCAATATAGGGCAAACTTTCCTAGGTCCGACAGCAACTGTTACACACCGCATCGACATTGGCTCGCAACCGCAATTGTGGCAACGCCCGTATCGTGTATCTCCTGCAGAGCGTCGTGTTATCATTGAACCGATCGACGACATGCTTCGCCGCGAGGTGATACGACCTTCCAACAGTCCATGGGCATCCCCTGTGGTCCTCGTTACGAAGAAACATGGTTCTGTGCGGTTCTGTTTCGACTACCGCACCCTCAACAAGATCACGCACAAGGACGTGTACCCTCTCCCTCGCATAGATGACGCCAATGACAGTCTACAAGGCGCAGAATTATTTTCATCTTTAGATCTGCGCTCAGGGTATTGGCAAGCCCCCATGGCAGACGCCTATCGGCCAAAGACAGCTTTTGTAACACCCGACGGCTTATAGGAATCTAACATCAGGCCTTTTCGACTTTGTAATGCGCTCGCAACTTTTGAGCGCATGATGGACACAGTTCTGCGCGACTTGAAGTGGAACACATCCTTGTGCTATCTTGACGACGTTGTTTTTGCGCCGGACTTCATAACACACCTTCAACGCCTACGGTGTGTTTTGACATGCTTAACAAACACTGGCCTACACCTAACGCTAAAGCAGTGCCGATTTGCACTTCGGCAGCTGACAATCCTCGATTACGTCGTATCCAGTGAAGGAATACTCCCCGATGCAGTCAAACGTCGGGCCGTCGCCGAATTCCCAAAGCCAACGTCTGTCAAAGAATTGCACAGTTTCATTGGTCTGTGTTCTTACTTCAGATGCTTTATTTGCAATTTCGCCGCCACCATCTCACCCCTGACGAACCTGCTGACACGCAACGGGCCCCTCCCTTCGTGGTCATCCCATTGCGACGAGGCCTTCACAAAGCTCCGTCATCTGCTTACGTCTCCGCCAATTTCTCGCCACTACGACCCGACAGCTGCTACTGAGGTGCACACAGATGTCAGCGGCGTCGGCCTCAGCGCTGTTCTTACCCAACGCAAACAAGGGTTTCCTGAATATGTCGTCGCTTATGCAAGTTGTACGCTTACGAAAGCTGAGACAAGTTACACTGTGAACGAAAAAGAATGCTTGGCCACAATCTGGACTCTAACTAAGTTCCGGCCTTATTTATATGGCCGTCCATTTGACGTAGTCACGGACCACCATGCACTATATATGTTGGCTGTCGTCCTTGAAGGGCCCCTCGGGCCGCCTTGCTCGATGGGCACTTCGCCTGCAGGACTACGATGTCCGGGTGCTGTACCGCAACGGACGCCAGCACTCTGACGCCGCCGCCCTCTCGCACTCTCCCTTGCCTGACAATGCCTGCTCTTCACTAACCGAGATTATTGTTTCTTCGCTCGACCTTAACACCATCGCTTCTGAGCAACCTACGTTATAGACTTGCTTTCTGGTTCGTCGGCCCAAGCGTTGCACTCGCACGTTGCACGTCATTTTGCCCTTCGCGACAACCTGTTCACCGACGCAATTATAACCCCGACGGGCGCCAGTGGTTGTTAGAGGTACCCCGCAGTCTGCGTTCCAAAGTGTGCGCAGCTTTCCATGCTGATGCCACAGTGTGCGCACTGCGGAGTTTTCAAGACTTACGAGTGCCTTCAATAGCGGTATTACTGGCGCGGGATGTACAGCTACGTTCACAAGATTGTTTGCTCTTTCTTGTCTCGATTGCCAGCGCCGAAAATCTTGACCCCGCATTTCGCCAGCCGGCCTGCAACCTTTATCTTGCCCTAACCTGCCGTTTGGACGCGTCGGCATCGATTTGTATGGGCCCCTTGCCCTGACGTCGGCTGGAAATGGCTGGGCCATTGTGGCAGTCGACCACCTGACGCGATACGCCGAAACTGCCGCCCTACCGGCAGCTACAGCGTGCGATGTTGCCTCCTTCTTGGTTCGACGATTCATCCTGCGACATGGACCACCCCTGGAACTGCTCAGTGATCGCGGGCGTGTCTTACTGTCCGAAGTAGTTGAAGCTGCTCTCAAGGAGTGCCACGTTGTTGATCGCACACTGCGGCGTACCACCCCCCAACCAATGGCCTTACAGAACGCTTCAACCGTACCCTCGGGGACATGCTTGCTATGTACGTCGCCTCCGACCACGCTAATTGGGACGCCATTCTGCCCTTTGTAACTTATGCGTATAACACTGGTACTGAGAGCACCACTGGCTTTTCACCTTTTTTCTAACTGCACGTTCGGCACCCGTCGCACAACATCGACACAATTCTACCGTACCGGCCAGATGCATCTGAATCTGCGCCCATTTCAGACACGGCAAGACATGCTGACGAGTGCCGTGATCTTGTACGGGTCTTAACATCCAATGGCCAAGAGCGGCAGAAGAACACACGCGGTGACGCGGTGACACCACTTCTGCACCCACCTTCCTTCCTGGAGCGCTTGTGTGGCTCTCGATTCCTTCCGCTACACCTGGTCTCTCATCCGAACTAGTGCCTAAGTATGAAGGCCCCTACCATATTGTCTAACGCACATCTCCCGTCAACTACGTGATCAAACCAGTTAAATCTTTTGCAGACATGCGCCGTCGTGGACGCGACACTGCCAACGTCGAGCGCCTCAAGACCTACTATGACCCTGTCATAGTGACCAGCTGTTAGGTCGCCCGACGGCTCCTCTTCGCTCCCGGGGGTGGAATTCATATATAATAGGGAGACCCGTCTAGCAACTCCTTGAGTTCATTCTACGACTGCCATTGGTAGACCACGGAAACTAAATACACCAGAAGTACAGCGTGAATACAATGTTCGACCATGTGTGGTGTTTCATACAGCTTCGCTGGACATTTGCGTTCGCAGGGCGGAATGACGACCAATTTTTCAATTTGAAAATGAGTGCTGAGCTGTATTTTGTATACCTGATTTCAAGGGAGATATGCTGTTTGTATTCAATTTTTAGGCGGGCGTTCTCGCTTACGCCAACGACACGAATATTTTCATGGCTGGTAGAGGTATACAGCTTCGCTGTGAAAGCACCAGGAAGCTCGCCTTCGTGCATAGCGTTCGCCGCCCGCATTTCTGGGGAAACATTACGGTTACATGGGCTGCAGTTGCCGGGAAGCGTGAGAAGCAGTCAGGGTTCTTTGAATGCTATCGCGTTCCACTTTTGTAGGCGAAGTTTAAGCGTCCGCCAAGTTTTTTGTCAACTTGCATTTTACCTTTTCCTAATTATTTTAAGCCGAAAGCCATGCACCGCTCACGGGACAAAAATTTCACCGTCCGGCGTTATGGTACCAAAGGTCAATGGTACCACTCACGGCCATTGCTGGGACTCGAACCTACGACCTTTGGTGTTAATTAGCGCACTCGAACCCTGGCCCTTTGGTAGAACCAAAATTCAATGGCACCAAAACTGATGGTGCCACCATTCAGGCCGAACCCAGGGCCATTGGTGGGAGTCATGCCTACGACCATTGGTGTTAATTATGGAGAAGATAATTGAGGCACAGTAAATAAAAATTGAGTTAAATGAGGCAACTCAACCGCCAACCTTTGGTGGGAGTCGAACCCACGATTTTTGGCGTTAATTACTTCAAAGTGAAATAAGGCACTCATATCCAAAGGGTTTGGTAGAATTGAAACCCACGACCTTCATTGTTAATTGTGGTGAAGTTATATATACAGTTAATTATTATCAAGTTATTTAGGGCACTCTTACCCACGACTTTGGTGGGAGTCGAACCCACTTGAAGATGCGGGGAAACAGCCGTATCTCCAAGTGGTTTTTCATTTGACATCTTTACGGTGGAGAGTCCAACTCACTACCTTTGGAGCCAATTTAGTCGAAATAATTATTGTAAGTTATTTAGGTTACAGTTAAGGCACTTGAACCGGTGACATTTGGTGGGAGTATGGCCCGCTTAAAGGTATGGGCTAACCGGTGATATCTACAAGTTGGATTCCAAATGACATCGTGCATGTCGAGGGTGGAACGCACGACCTTTGGTATTAATGAAGGCGAAGTTGATTAAGGCACTCAAGCCCACGACCTAACATGGAGATATGGGCTAACCGGCCACATTTCTAAGTTGGATTCCAATTGACATCGTGAAGGTCGTGAGTCGAACTGACTACCCTTGGCGTTAATTAAGGGAAGGTAAGGGCAGATATAATTAAGATATAGTAATTAAGACACTCAAACCAACAACATTTGATGGGAGTCGAAGGGACAACCTATGGTGTGAATGAAGACGAACTAGATTAAGGCAGAGCTAATCAAGGATCGCCAGTCAGCCTCTAGAATCTGTAAAGGAGTGTCTTTATCTAGGTCAATTACTTACAGGGGATCCTGGTCATGAGAAAGATATTTACAGAAGAAAAAAAGTGGGTTGGAGTGCATACGGCAAGCATTGCCAAATCCTGACTGAGAGCTTACCACTGTCATTGAAAATAAAAGTGTACAATCATTGCATTCTACCGGTGCTAACATATGGGGCAGAAACTTGGAGCTTAACAAAGAAGATCGAGAACAAGTTAAGGACCACACAAAGAGCGATGGAGCGAAAAATGGTAAGCCTAACGTTAAGAGACAAGAAAAAAGCGGTGTGGATCAGAGAACAAACGGGGATAGCCGATATTCTAGTTAACATTAGGCGGAAAAAATGGGGCTGGTAAGGCCATGTAATGCGTAGGATGGATAACCGGTGGACCATTAGAGTTACAGAATATATAACAAGAGAAGGGAAGTGCAGTAGAGGACGGCATAAAACTATGTGGGGCGATGAAGTTCAGAAATTTGCAGGCGCAAGTTAGAATCAGCGAGTGCAAGCGAGCGGTAATTGAAGATTGCAGGGAGAGGCTTTCGTCCTGCAGTGGACATAAATAAAGGCTGCTGCTGCTGATGATGATGAATCAAGATAGAGTTAAACATAGCACTCTAACCATGTGGTGACGCATTTGGTGGCACAAAACAATAGGAATTAACAACGGATTAGAATGAAAATGTCAAGTAATGTAAGTATAGCTTCGTGAGAGCGCAGGCTTTCGCCTGCATTGTCTTTAGGGTATGCTAAAGTGACTGGGACATTTATTGTGATAGCAATTATATGGACACTCTAAGCGCGGTTCTGCCATCAACGTCGTCGTCGCCGTGATGTTCCGCATAAAGTCCAAGGGCAACAACACTGTCGCGTTTTACTCCTGCACGAACTGCATACTTAGCATGGCCGCGCAGGTCGCGCGCAATTTATTTTGAAAGCCATCTGCAGGCGGCTCATACCTTTGTGCGTGCGGTGTTCTCGTTCCTCAGTTTGCGTTGAAGCGATACACAGCACTAAGGTCACTTCGCTCGTTGCTGCTGCCGCGCTTCCTGACGCAAGCGTTTTGACAGCGAGTGTCCGCGGCCATCTAATGTGATGTGTTGATATTTGGCTGTGCGCACGGAAACCATGCTTGTTAATTTAGAATATTTCCAAGTTTATACCGCCGATAAAGTTACTATTGTTACTTCGTATAGCTGGTCTATTCGCATTCTATGGTTCGCTTCTCGGGTGAAACCGCGGCCTCCTATTTTCTAAACATTAATTTCAGTCCCAGCTAACAGACTTCATTGCCTTTTGGCTTTAAGTGGTCGTGAATAACAAGAAACTGGCCCATCGTTTCCTTTTCTCGTTCAAGCACTATTACTGTTGCATGTGTTTGTTGTATACGATTTTAGCCAGCGACAACCTACATGCGATTTTAGCCAGCGATCCCCTATGATGCCCCAATTCAAAGACGTTTGAAGTAGTGGCAACCTATCTCAAACAGAACTACACACTGTTGACAGAATCTGGACAATGAACATATTGCTATGAGGTTGCAGAAAGTGTAATTCGCAGGGTATATGCAAATATCGTAAAGATGACTGACCAAGCATTTGCGCACCAGCCTTCGCCAGCCGTAAAAAAAAAAAAACATATGCTATTTCCGTAACATAAATCTGCGCGTATTACCGCATACGCATGTGCAAACAGGCAATAGGAATACTCTGCACACCGCGTCAAATGAAACACCGATCAATAGTTTCGCTTCGTCCACTTCAAATAAAAATAAAAACATCTTCCCCTATGGTTCCCACGCCTTCAATATATGCTTGCTTCATGTGGTTGTGACTAAGAAAAATTGCCCCCTAAGTTCCCTTGTTGTCATTCGTTGCACAGCGAGGGTCTCGAGCGGCAGATTTGATGCTTTGTGGTAGAACACGAGGCTGAATTGACTATTGGACTGCCTCTAAAAACGCTGACGTTCTTTACGTGGCGCCACTGGTCAAAAGAATGTTTCACAATGGGCACTAAACGTCGAGCGGTACTGGCAAGCAACTCCAGGTTTTATTTTGTACTCTTAAATACGAAGCTTTGGAACGTGGCAACAACCGCCGCCGTTCCACAATTGGTAGGGCAATGCACGTGTTTGCGGAGTTCGTAGGCCCGGTCCCCACCGGTTGCAAGTTGATTTTTGAGCCACATTTATTTACCTTTATCTTAAGACCTGACCACTTTACATAAAGACTAAAAATAGCTTCCGGTTCACTTTTCTTAGCTTCATTATCTGTTGGTTCCACTTGGTTGCGGCTAACAGAAATTGGTCTCCTCAATGGCCCTTTTTCGCGATTACTTGGTAACAAATAAAAAAATTGGGAGTATGCGCTTCAGGGCATTAGTGGACAATAAAACAGCTAGATATTTTTTATTTGTTCGTTAAACTTGTGCTTTACATCTAGTTTCTTCAAGATCACGTGTTTGGTCACATTGTTTGAATATCCATGCCACAAAAGTTCTTGTTTTGTACATCGTTTTCTACTTACTTCATACAGTGATTCTCTAATTTGAGGAACAGTTTCGACGTGGTATGTATATATATATATATATATATATATATATATATATATGTCTATCCAAGCAATGCAGGTGTAACAGGACGAGCAAGACTTTCAGGTAATCAACAGTGATCGCAGGGAAGTCTCTGTAGTAAACATTACTACAAGAGTAGGGGGATGAAGCATTTCGAAATGGCAAACAAAATCACATGCAGGGTGGTAGTCGTGATTTCGAGCATACGAAAAGAGGCTGCTCTGCCACTCCTTTCTAAAAGTAGATTGCAGAAATGTAAAAACTATTGATGTATAATCGTGTGATCTCACCCGGCCCACCAGCATGTAAATATTCTTTCCAGTCTTTGACGCACCGCACTTACGTGAGGAATCGACCGCACAACTCATCTTGCGCTCATCGCCTTCAGTAATACCCCAACCCGTTCTTACATTTCGACTTCACTCTCCTGTACGCTACTCCTAATTTCTGTGAGCTATATAAACTGTGAGTGAGCTATATAATTCATCAAGAAAAGCGGTATTTTCTTTCATTTAAGCAAGTACCCTAGCCAAAACTCTTCTTTCGGTACTTTTCTCGTATTCACTGTTCAACCAATCTTCATCAAATAGTTAAATTACGCAAAAGGTTAGCATATTTCCCCTTTAAATGTTGATGGTCCACATAAATTTTTTGGTCTAAGGTTTATGAGACAAGTATTTTTTCGTTTTATGCTAATTTAATTATCAGCGTTCGACGTGCAATAATTTACTTTTCTAATGAATTTTCATTATGACTGTATTAGGTAGCTACTATAGGAGCTCGAACTCGTGCCTAAATCTTTCTTCACTTTACAGTGTTACCTTTCCGTATTATGGCAAACTTGTAAGGACTGGATCTGATGAAAAGCCAATGAACGCCCTGGAAGTTTTTAAACCACCAGGTACGTTGAGCAAATTGCACAGCCTAGATCACATAAAAATAATTTCCAATCAACCGGAATAGCACATTCAGCTGGCCAAGCAAGAAGTTTTTTATTACAGCATCTTTTCCCTATCTTGCTGTATCACAGAACATGCATGCGACGCGCTTCTTGCGAAAACATAACGTTTCATTGGAATATTACATTCATTATGTGCTGACAGCCTAGTTTCGCTTACTTTAAAATCTTCTCTACTACCTTTGTGCAAAGAACTTCGCAGAGTATAGGACGCTGACATACCTTTTATGATGAAATAGTAGATATCATTCGTAGACTGAAAGCTGCGTTCTCCACGAGGGAAAGGAGCGTCCGTATCGGCACCCGTTTTTCTCGACCTGGCAGCTCGCCAATGTCTCTGAGTGCCTCGAAATTTTGACCAGAAGTTCCTGTCTGCTATCATCATCGTTTCTAGTAATTTCTCAGTAGCTTCAATGACCCGGTGTGCATCGTCTCTAACGGTGCGCACCCCACGGGCTACCTGCCGTGTAAGCAGCGGTACCATACAGAAGTGGTACTCCAAGGCTAGCAGCCCATACGTACCCTCATCTTCGGCCCCAGTTCTTTGCCAAGTTCGCACAGGGAGCAGCAGCAGCAGGGGTTTCCCCAGGAATTGAAACTAGGGGTTGTCTAATTTTTTGTGTAATTAAAGGGCGGGGGGAGGCATTGAGAATGCAGTAACTAGGAGTGATAATCATCTTTATTATTTATTTTTGTCCTTGACTCCAACACTCGTGACACAAAGATTGCGAACAGCTGCTTCACTTTACAGAAGGACGACGGTCGGATTTCTGAACTGACAAAATAAAATAACTACATAAAACGTGCAGAGAAACTGCGCGGCAATTCAGACTACTTACAATAAAACCTACAAAATGTAGCTGCTCAACCCCACTCGCGGAACACAGACTACGAAAATGCTGTAAAACACGTGCGCTTGTGCACTAGGCTTAATATATAAACTTTTAATTAAGCACACACACCAGGAAGTCGAATATATGCTGAACACTGCAGGCACACAGGGAAGGTGCACATGGGAGCTTCGATATCGGCCACGACGATATGCATGACATTGACATATCAAGATATGAATTTACACTCAATATGTTGAATATGTACAAGCACAAGAGCTTTGCACATCTCGACCATTCACTGAATAACTAAACTAATAAAATAATTATGAACCACGAAGTGAGCATCAATGTCCTTCGCACCAATAAAACAAAACCGCTCAAAATATAGGTAGGTATTCTCAACCGCATTCCGAACAGTTACATCCGCCTGCGATTCTTGCTGCAATTCTTGCACTTTCGCTATAAAATCTGGAGAGAGAGACTAAACATTTTGATTAGGTAAATGGAGCTTTGAAGAGGAGTCCTCATTCCAGAATGCCTTGAGCTCGGGCCGCGTCCTGGGCTCTCGCAATCAGCCGTTGCTGATCCTGGAGGTCGCAGCTGGCCAAGGTTCTCTCCCAAAGCTCGTTGGTTTGATAAAGGTTCGGTGGATGTAATGGTGCCTGTCTGCAACCCCTTACTATGTGCCTGAGGGACCCGGGCTCTGCTCAGAAGCGGCACTGCGGAGAGAACTGTGTAGGGGCTATGAGGTGATTTCGGGTTGGTGGCGGGGGGGGGGGGGGAGGGATTGTATAAACCTGCAGACCTCGGAGGAATCGCTCCTGCTCTCCAGGTAGGGACTTGTGTGGGGGTGCGTATGTTCTGCGGGTTAGCTTGTAGTGTTGTGCGATGTCTTGGTAGGAGGCTAGTGGGTGCATGCGCTCGAGTTCAGATTCCTCCTTGTCGGCTCGGTGGGTCAAATCACGATCATTTGGTTGGCGACCTCGTTGCCAGAAAAGCTGTGATGAGCTGGCGCCCAGATGATCATGACTGTGATCTTGAGCGTAGTGGGATGAATGCTGCCACTATAGGAAAGTTGCCGCACGCCTGCTGGGAGTCGGTAACTATGACTTCAACCTCTGTTTGGGAGAGCGCGAGAGCTATGGCCGCTTCCTCGGCTTGGAGTGGATTGTTTCGGGGGAGTGAAATGCTGCTCCGATGTACTTTGTTAACGATTACGGTGGCTGTGGTGGCTGCCTATCTGGGGTAAGACCCCGCATCCCTGTAGACTCTAGCGGGTTGACTCTCGTATTGCTTGTGTAGGGCCCAGGCCCGGGCCTCCCTTTGCTATCCATGGTGCACTGGGTGCAGGTTGCGAGGCAGGGGAAGTACGGTGATGTTGCTCCGGATCACAGTCTAAGGCGGCGGATGGCTGAGCGGGCAGAGAGCCCCAGGAGTAAGACGATGGACCTCCCCGCTTCCGTAACCGCCAACCTTGGTCGCTGGCTAGATAAATGCGCCTCGATCAGCTGCTCGGCCGTGTTGTGCACTCCTAGTCGTAGTAGGCGTTCTGTGGACGTACTGATCGGCAGGCCTATCACCTGCTTGTATGCCTTTCGGGTCATTGTGCTCATTTTCTTGTGTTCATAGAGCGTATGGAAAAAAAGCCTAAGTTATTAGAGACACGATAAAATCTCGAAAAACGCGTCGGACATTGTCAACAGCATCTCGAACGTCTGGCAGTTCCGGGCCATCAATGGTGATGCTCAGCAGCTCGTTCACGTGGTTAGGGAGAAGGTGGCTTCTTTCTGACGACAAAACCCCGTTCATGGATGAAAATGAGCGCTCGACGGTGGCTGTAGTGATCGGTAGCAACAAAAGATGACCGACATTTTGCAACTTGCGAAACATAGTGACAAAGTGGGGAACAACGAGAAGGGAGGAACAACGAGATATCAAATCCTCCTGCAGGCCTCGAAAAATGTTCCACTCCGCATCTACATTCCTCGCATGTTCTTCGTCATACGGCAAGACAATTGGTGGGAGGACTTCCCTCCAGTTTACTGCGTCTTGGTTTTGCTATAGACATACGTAGAAAGATCGCGGGGATGAGGTGGGTTTGACAAGTCGCTGCCGAATGTTGTCCGTAATTAGGGCTTTGTACTTGTTTAACCCACGCGAGAGGTAGCTCTTGTTTCCGCCTGTTAATACCTCCAAAAGAGTGCCATTTTCAAGGAGCTTCTCTGCTGACGTTTTTACGTCATTGAGCACTGCTTCCGCAGCAATCTCCGCAATAGCCTCCATGGTTGCTTTTATCACAGGGCAAAGATCTACCGCTATCGTTGTAGTTGCCCGGATGACATTGTTTAGAGACGCCAATGGCACCAGGGAACGATCGAGAAGTGTAATAATAGCGATAGTTTTTTTCTGAACGTAGCTGTAACAATAGTCCACCATCTTCACTGCTCATGTCACACCATCTTAGTAAATGCTTTGCGAATCGAGTATCAGCGGCTCAAGTAGTTTCAGTATCACAGCCAGCGATCACTCATGAGAGAGCCATCGAGTTTCAGCTTCAACTCGAAAGCATGTTCGAGGTGTTCAAGAGCACTGAACCGTTTCGGACTCTTACTGAAGAAAGAGGAGAGTGACGCGACGAGATTAAGAGTCCTTTTGATTTCCTTCGACGACTGTGCAGCACGCACTAGGGCAAGTTGGAGTAAATGACCTCTGCAGTTAGCGTAACAGCGGTGAGGGTTGCATTTGTGCTTAAGTAAAGCCTGCACTCCTCCGTATCTTCCAGAGAAGTTCGCAGCCCTACCAAATGAACAAGAAGCCATTTTGGTTACGCTGAGTCCCTACTTGCTCAACTCTTGCAGGATATGCGTGGTCACAGAAAAAGCCGATGCGTCAGAGATAACTTCGAAGTCGAGGAACGCGTCCGTCGGTTGGCCATTGACATCAAGATAGCGTATGCACTCGTTCCACTAGTCTGCCATCTAGGAAAACTTATTGAACGTGGAAACAGAGGTTTGGCCCTTTTCAAGAGGTAATTTCGTCACCGTCACCTTACAAGCTTTCAACCAGTCGGTTGAATCTCTTGCAGAAAGGTAATGCTTATTGCGTGTGTTCCTCTGAGCCACTGCTCGATTTCAGGATTCATAATACAAAACGTACTCAGCAAGGATCTCCAGTTCGTAGTGTGGGCTAATTCATGCTTGAAAAGAAAGTAGGATGCTACAGCCATGTTCTTTTTCATAACCTTAGTTTGATCGTCAGCACTTTTACAGCGTAAGCTGTTATGGGCTCATTCTAATAGCCGTTTCGGTTCGCGTTGTTGTCCGCCGCCGCCGCGTAAAAGCTATCGCCCGAAATGCGAAAGTACCCGGTCTTTGCCGGGATCGAACCCAGGCCCGTTGCGTGGGTGTCGGATGCTTTACCCCTGAGCCACGCAAGCGCTTGCTATCAGCGTCAGAAAAAGTCCCTCTAAACGCGCCCTAGGCAGGTGAGCTGGCGCAGACGACCCGAGCCACCGCCGTATGGTGGTGCCATCTAGTTAAGGCGCCTGCAAAAGCCCCGTTCACAGGCGCAGACGACGAGATGCGATTCAGACGAGGCGCGCAATAAACGCGATCCCGATGTGAGATGTGCGCCATGTATTCTCGGTACCTTTTCAGTACACGTTATGGCCTCTCCTCGCAAGGTACGAACTGCTGCTGAAGAAGCGAATCGTAGAGCTACGTGCGCGGCTACAATCAAGCATCATCGGGCTCAGCAGACTGCTGTGCAGAGAGCATCACAAACCGCAGCTCGCCGTCGACGCCGGGCGGACAGTTGAGATCGCTCTCGTCAAAACGAGGCTAAGAGACTTTGCCGAGAAGGCCCTAAAGTTGCTACACTTAAGCCGCTCCACCAGCTCACGCTGTGACTTTGCTGCGTGTGCCACGCAGGCCTGTGACTTTATTCCAGCCGCATTTATGACCTCTGAAATTGTCTGCGACTGGCTCAAAATGTTTACATCCTGTTCGTGCTGTCCTGAGGCGTCATCTTTCGCGGCCGTTCCTCAAGCTTGGATGCATTAGGCTTGTTGACTGGCTTGATGATCCATGCACCACCCGTTTTTCCGTCAACAAGAAGCTTCCCTTCATTATATGCCATTTTGCTAATTTTGCACCAGTTGCCGTCACTGGTAACCACAATGAAAGAGAATCTTGTGACCGATGAACACCGGGAATGTTGTTTCGGCTTAGCGCACTCTTCGGTGGTCGGTTCCGGGGACTTCTGACGTGAAACTACTCAGATGTACTAACGGAAGCCTCTTACGGTTTTACACTTTCATCTTGCTTCGACGTTTTCAAAGGAAGGAAGAAGCTCCGGATAGGTTGTTGCCGCTTCATTGCCGGCGTAACCTATACAAAAAAAGTGCGCCTGATGATTGAAGTCTCATGTGTGTTGGTTACATCTACTGTGTGATCTGCCGTAACGAGTCTGCTTCATGGAATAGCCCATTTCACACAGTCTTGTTTTCTAAGGCAGAACACCTTTCCTGCGATATAAATTGCTTTTCACCTTGCGCCGAAAGACTGATTAGAATCAATAATACGAGTTTGTTGCTTATACTTTTTATTAGACTAAATAAATGTTGCAACAACACCTATTAGTTTTTATTCAACTTTTCAGAAAAAAAAACACAGCAAACATGCGCGAAGAAATAATTTCACGAACCGGGAAATTAATAAATTCGCGAAATAAGAAAAATTATCATGTAGCATACTAGGAATATTATGCTATGAACAGAGGTCAACGTTCGCCGCAGGATCATCATCATCATCATCATCATCAGCCTATATTTTATGTCCACTGCAGGACGAAGGCCTCTCCCTGCGATCTCCAATTACCCCTGTCTTGCGCTAGCGTATTCCAACTTGCGCCTGCAAATTTCCTAACTTCATCATCTCATCTGGTTTTCTGCCGACCTCGACTGCGCTTCCCTTCTCTTCGTATCCATTCTGTAACCCTAATGGTACACCGGTTATCCATCCTACGCATTACATGGCCTGCCCAGCTCCATTTCTTCCGCTTAATGTCAACTAGAATATCGCCTATCCCCGTTTGTTCTCTGATCCACACCGCTCTCTTCCTGTCTCTTAACGTTAGTCCTAAGATTTTTCGTTCCATCGCTCTTTGTGCGGTCCTTAAATTGTTCTCGAGCTTCTTTGTTAACCTACAAGTTTCTGCCCCATATGTTAGCACCGGTAGAATGCAATGATTGTACACTTTTCTTTTCAATGACAGTGGTAAGCTCCCAGTCAGGATTTGGTAATGCCTGCCGTATGCACCCCAACCCAATTTTATTCTGTAAATTTCTTTGTCGTGATCAGTGTCCCCTGTGAGTAATTGACCTAGATAAATGTACTCCTTTACAGACTCTAGAGGCTGACTGGCGATCCTGAATTCTTGTTCCCTTGCCAGGCTATTGAACATTATCGTTGTCTTCTGCATATTCATCTTCAACCCAATTCTTACACTTTCTCGATTAAGGTCCTCAATCATTTGTTGTAATTCGTCTCCATTGTTGCTGAATAGGACAATGTCATCTGCAAACCGAAGGTTGCTGAGATATTCGCCGTTGATCCTCACTCCTAAGCCTTCCCAGTCTAAGAGCTTGAATACTTCTTCTAAGCATGCAGTGAGTAGCATTGGAGAGATTGTGTCTCCTTGCCTGACCCCTTTCTTGATAGGTAACTTTCTACTTTTCTTGCGGAGAACCAAGGTAGCTGTGGAATCCTTGTAGATGTTTGCTAAGATATTCACGTATGCCTCCTGTACTCCTTGATTACGCAATGCCTCTATGACTGCTGGTATCTCTACTGAATCAAATGCATTTTCACAATCTTTGAAAGCCATGCAGATATATTGATTGTACTCCGCAGATTTCTCGATTACCTGATTTATGACATGGATATGATCCATCGTAGAATATCCCTTCCTGAAGCCAGCGTGTTCTCTTGGTTGGCTGAAGTCAAGTGTTGCCCTGATTCTATTGGCAATTATCTTGGTGAATATTTATACAATACTGAAAGCAAGCTAATGGGTCTATAATTCTTCAGTTCTTTAACGTCCCCCTTCTTATGGATTAGTATAATGTTGGTGTTCTTCCAGCTCTCTGGTACACATGAAGTTTGAGGCATTGCGTATAAAGGGCCGCAAGCTTTTCAAGCATGATATCTCCTCCATCTTTGATTAAATCTGCTGTTATTCCATCTTCTCCAGCAGCTTTTCCCCTGGTCATGTCTTTCAAGGCCCTTCTAACTTCAGCGCTAGATATAGAAGGTACCTCTGTATCCGGTTCATCTCTATTTTGAATGAAAGTAGCTTGGCTGTTTTGGGCACTGTACAGGTCAGTATAGAATTCTTCCGCTGCATTTACTATGTCATCGAAATTGCTGATGATATTACCATGCTTATATTTCAGTGCATACATCTTGCCTTGTCCTATGCCAAGCTTTCTTCTTACTGATTTAATACTGCGTCCATATTTTACGGCTTCCTCAATCTTTCCCACGTTATAATTTCGAATATCCCTTACTTTTTTTTGATTAGTTTTGATAGCCGCAGTTTTGATACGCGCAGGATACCAACAATCAAAGGCGTGACTGTTATCGACCGGGCTGAAATAAATGTGCGTATATATATATATATATATATATATATATATATATATATATATATATATATTTAGGTGAAGCATATATATCGGTGCCTTAGCCCTTCGAATGGAAAACAATGCCAGAAAGGTTTGTCATCTAAATGTAATCTTCTTATAATTAATTTTGGCCAGTTTATTACGCAACACCTATTTCCATAAGCTATTAAGAAATACGACATATTAGGCAATACGCGAATAATGCAGCCATCCAATTATGCTTGAATATCGCTTCGACATCATTAATGTAATTGTTGTTATTATAATAAAGTCAAAAATCGAAATAAAGCAAGAAACAGTGCGTACGACAGGGTGTCAACACAAGGATTATTTACCGTAATGAGGAAAATCTGTGGTCAGAAGTGGGTGGAAACAACAGCAAGTTCATCCAGTGGTGGACGCTTTGACTGCCTCAGTCAGCCTGTGTCTGACCTGGAACCGAATTACATAATGCAGCGGGCTCCTTCATAAGCGCGCTCGAAAAATGTACAAACAGAAAGTGGGTGGGCGCCGCAGTCCGTAAAAGGCTACGTCCCTTTCTCTTTGTCTTGTTGACAGCTCCGTAACTTTCTCGAGCCTCCCGTTGGCGCGCGCCGCTTCGCCGAGGTCGCGGGGAGGTGGAGTACCGGGGCTGTGTGCTGGGACATGTTCGCTGGCGGGCGCGCATAGGAGTTTGTTCGAGAAGCATATTTTTGTCTTTCCCCGACGCTCGCGCCGCAAGCGCTCGGCGCTGTCCATAGCGGCTTTACAGACGGCGTGTCACCGCCGTTGACGGGGACAGATGCGGCGTTCTGTTTGGTGTCACCACGCGGCAACACTGCCTGGCAGCACGCTGCCAACGGTTTCGTCCTGGCCCTGACGCTTTGAAACCTGGGCAGTCGTCGTATTCGCCGTATTTCCTTTCGTGTTAGAGTCTCTCAGCACAAGCAAGCTATCGACAATGTGTCCCATAGGCGGAAAGTTTTAATTTTTCCGGTGGGGGGGCTGGGGCCCCACCAGCTCTCCGAAGCCTGCCCATATATATATATATATATATATATATATATATATATATATATATATATATTTGTGGAGCAACAATAGAGAAGAATTACAGCAAACGATTGAGGACCTTAATCGAGAAAGTGTAAGGATTGGGTTGCAGATGAATATGCAGAAGACGAAGATAATGTTCAATAGCCTGGCAAGGGAACAAGAATTCAGGATCGCCAGTCAGCCTCTAGAGTCTGTAAAGGAGTACGTTTATCTAGGTCAATTACTCACAGGGGACCCGGATCATGAGAAAGAAATGTACTGAAGAATAAAATTGGGTTGGAGTGCATACGGCAGGCATTGCCAAATCCTGACCTGGGAGCTTACCACTGTCGTTGAAATGAAAAGTGTACAATAAATGCATTCTACCGGTGCTAACATATGGGGCAGGAACTTGGAGGTTAACAAAGAAGCTCGAGAACAAGTTGAGGACCGCACAAAGAGCGGTGGAACGAAAAATCTTAGGACTAACGTTAAGAGACAGGAAGAGAGCGGTGTCGATCAGAGAACAAAAGGGGATAGCCGATATTCTAGTTGACATTAAGCGGAAGAAATGGAGCTGGGCAGGCCATGTAATGCGTAGGACGGATAACCGGTGGACCATTAGGGTTACAGAATGGGTGCCAAGAGAAGGGAAGCGCAGTCGAGGTCGGCAGAAAACCAGATGGGGCGATGAAGTTAGGAAATTTGCAGGCGCAAGTTGGAATACGCTAGCGCAAGACAGGGGTAATTGGATATCGCAGGGAGAGGCCTTCGTCCTGCAGTGGACATAAAATATAGGCTGATGATATATAATAATAATATATATATATATATATATATATATATATATATATATACGTTCGGCTAACAATTTTATATTTCTAACTTTATGGCGAAAGTAATTATATCGACACTGCAGGCAAATTGTTGCGGTTGTCGTCGCCGTGATGTTCCGCATTAAATCCAAAAGCCATATAGTACATGAGTGACCGATATACCCTGTGGGTGCGGGTAAGAGCACGTAACAGTGAGCCGAAAAGGATGGCGGCTTGATGGGCATTATTTCCCACGCGCTCATTATTCGGGTTAGTTGTATAGGTCAGGTAATCAAACACGAATTGGAAGCAGAGAACACGTCTTCTCCTCTAGCCCGGCCGTAACTGTGAATGACTGTGCGCGGCTGACGCTTATGGGGCCCGCGTGCCGTATCTAATTGTTGGTAATCATTGGTGGGTGCAATGATAAAGGGAGACCAGGGTTGGCTGCTAACTTCATGCACGCTGACTTCCTTGCCGACTGTATTTCTGCGCCCCTAGTGTGGCAGAGTTAAGAAACAGAGGGCATATCAGATGACTCACAGAGGTCGTCAGTAGTAGACATAAAAAAGTTGTCGCAGTTTCACCTGAAAGGTGAAGCATCAATTGCGATAGCAAATTTGTAGAGAGCTATACGGAGTAATGATATTAGCTTTATAAGCTGTATAAACTTGGACATGCAGCAGCACCGGCAACGCGCAGAACTGTTGTCGACGCCGTCGGCGTTTTGCCCGCGTTCGCTCAAAATGCGTGCGGCGTTGGTGACTGTTGCCGGAGACTCTGATATAAATAGGCACTTGGTGCCGCAGCTAAACGTCGCCTCCCTTCCCTCCCCCTTCCCCCCCTCCCCCACGGCCTCTCGCGCATCGGAAGAAGGCGCGTTTGCTCTACATATATGGTGATTGTAAAGGAGGAAAGAGACGCCTACTTCTGCAGCCCTTAAGGAAGCACGGCGCAGAACGCGCGTTTGTTCTCCGCCGTGCGTTCACTCCCCGTGAAAGAGCGCGTCCTTCGCGCCCTTTCACTCGCACATACAGCGTTCGGCAGCGCGCGGTCACGATTTCATCTCCATTGACGTCATACGGAACCTCACGGCGACGGTGACGGCAGAAATCTGCTTTTGAGTGTCCATATAATTGCTATCGCAATAAAATAGGCAGATAATGATGATGAATCTAATTTTCATAGTTGCGGTGAGTCGCGCGGCTGTACGAACCGTTCGCCTCCACTGCCGGCGTTCTTCACAATGCTTGCGTTGTGAAAGCGAGTGCTCGAGGTCACCCAGTGAGGTATTTACAGGTTTACGTGGTCTGTGCTTACTATGTCCACTATGTCCCCTATGCTTAACATTGTATTTTTGGTGAATGTTTACCACAATTTATATGGCCACTATAACTAACGTATAGACTCGTGTAAGGGCCACGCTTTTCTGCCACGATTTTGACGAGCCTTTCATGGGACCGAGCCATTTGACCTTCTTTTTCCAACTACCAGTATGAAATCCGCCGTAAACCTCCACGATCGCCTCCTCTCGACATCCAGTATCGACGCGCGCGACATTTCGCTGTTGAGCCCGATCAGAATCAGCGCACGGAACGCGATTGCTTCTCTGTTGGATGTCTTTTTCTTTTTAATATTGGCTGCCAAGTTATGGATGCGGCCCTTACACGGGTGCGATCCTTACACGGTTTCACACGGTAAGAATCTTCCTTCGTGTAATTGTCTTCTACTTTGCTATCACTAATACTGCTTCGCCTTCCCGGCCAAACTACACTCTTTTTTTCATTTTTTAGTATTTTGAGTCCGAGTATAAGCGCTCCTGCGCATGACTTCTAAACTTCTATTTATTCTGATTTTGAGTGAATCTGGCTTGCCATCATTTCGGTTACTGAGTGAATTCTATATACAAGGTGTTTCAGCGAACAGTTTCCAAAATTTTTAAAGATGGCCTGTGGCAGACACTGCAATTCTTGTTCGTGAGCTCGTCTACTCGAAGAGGTGGGCATTACTTGCACAAAAAATTGAAATGCATTATCGAATAATTAACACAATTAACCAATTAGTTTTTTAGCTAATTACCCTATGGCCCATGTTGCAATTTACAAATTCTAGCTGTGGAGCATACAGCGTTCGGCGGCGCGCGGCGACGATTTCATCTCCACTGACGTCATACGGAACCTCACGGCGACGGCGACGGCAACGGCGACGGCGACGCCGACGGCAGAAATCTGCTTTGGAGTGTCCATATAATTGCTATCGCAATAAAAGCACTTCACTACCAAGAGTTCCGTGGTGACGGAAAGGTATCGCTTCCATCAACGAAAACGGGAGAGGCGTGAAACCGTGTCGGACTTCATCATGGGTCTCAAGAAATTGGCAGCGACGTGCGCATTCGGCGCGTTATAGAGGGAGCTCTGCGGGACCTACTGATCGCCGGCCTTCACACAGATGCTATACACTGCCGACTATTAGCCACGCCAGGCGTTGAACTGACCTTAGAACGCACCTGCACCATCGCTGTGGCTATGGAGGCGCGACGAAAGACAGCAAATTGTCTCGACGAGGGGTGAAGTTCTCGTTGCGGGCGTCCCCGACCTTCACTGGCAAAGAAGACACCAGGACGACGTCTACAAGCAAGGGCTGGCAAGAACGCCAGGAGCAGCGCATTCGCGAAGGCTGGAAAGACAGCGCCACAAGAGACTAATGCTTCGTGTCATCGCTGTGCCGGACGCCATGCGCCATCGAGTTGCCCATTCATTAACAGTACTTGTTACAAATGTCATAAAAAAGGGCACTCAGCTAAAATGAGTAAAAACAAAGTAGTTAGGCAGCTGGACTCTGCTCTCGCGGGAAATGAGATACTCACGCTGTGTCACACCGACAATTTGCGCACGCCTGCTATTACAATTATGTTAGAACTAAATGGAAAGAAAGTGACCATGGAGTTGGATGTACTATCGGCCAAGAAAGTAAACGGACCACGGGACCGGTGGCCGGAGCGGCTGCCTGGCCACAACGGGGCGCTGCTGTCTTGCTCCGCGCGCTTGGGTCGAGAGTGCCGTGGGTGACGTTAACCTTCTCCCTCGCTCTCGCGTGGCGTCTTGTCACGCTTGATAAAACGTATAGTGCGTCATCCGGTTGCTCTGCTACTGGCGGTCGCGATGAAGGGGACCGCGCATAGCCGGTATTCAACCCATGGCGCTGTCGCGCAGTAGCTGACGGCCGCACGGAGGTGTTCAATGTGCACGGCAAGCTGTGCCGGTGCGCAAAACACGTGACACCATCTAACCTCGCTAACTCGCTGCACGAAGGTGGGAAGGCAAGATTTTGAGCGCATCTCTCGCCGTCAACACTTCCCTTTTGCTGGTTTTAAATTACAGTCCTTGTATTATGGCTTAGTCTTGCCGTAGAGCAACCTGTAATCGCGTACAGTTTTCAGTAATCTCCCTATTGGAATCTCCCTAACGATGTAGCGAGCGCGCACGGAGAAAGCCAAGGAGCGAAAAGCGGACGGCGCCGTCGCCGCGGGAGTCAAGCCGGGGGCAAGCCGACGTAGCTACGGCCACCATTACTGCGTCGCTGATTGGTCACGTCGGCGTGCGGCAGCCGGAGAACGTCGCAAAAATGGATCTTGGATCAATTCTCTGCACGGCAAGGAAACCTTGACGGGCGCGAGCACAACCGCCCGCGCACGTCAGCCTGAGAACGTCAAACGGTGCACGGCAAGTCGCCGTGCGGCTAACGCGAACGTGCCTTTATCCAGCAGGCGTGAAAGAGCGCGCGTCAGCCGCCGCTGCGGCGCCTTGCGCAATGTTGCCTAAACTCGAGCAACAAGGGACGTAGGCGACAAACACTAGTATGAAAGGTAAGGTCAATATAGGCAAAAACAAAGAAACACAGAGCAGGTCTTCCTTCTTTCACAGTGCCGGCGTTTGATTCCCTGCGGCCGTCGGCTACTGCGCGTGAGCGCCATGGGTTTAATACCGCAGAGCAACTGGACGACGCACTAGACATTTTGTCAAGCGTGACAAGATACAGCGCGAGAGCGAGGGAGAAGCTTAACGTCACCCACGGCACTCTCGACCCAAGCGCGCGGAGCGAGACAGCAGCGCCCCGTTGTGGCTAGGCAGCCGCTCCGGCCGCCGGAGCCGTGGTCCGTTTACTTTCTTGGCCGATAGTACCAGTGCTGCTGTGTCGGTTATGTTGGAATCTGAGTGCGTGAGGAATAAACATTTTATTCAAACAGCCGACTGAGGTTCGTTCGGGTGAAGCCCCGATTCCAGGGCCCCACTGGCTCTAGCGGCTCGTTCGGCTTGGTCCAAGGTTGCCTGCCGGGCGACTCACGCCTCCCACGACCTTTCAAGTTTGTTGCGTGTGACGAGGGGTGAGTTTCCCTCTGCTTGTCCTTCTTTGCAATGCCAAGTGATATGTTTGAGGTTGTTGGGTCGCCACACCAAGGACAGCAGTCATCGTATTGGGACGGGTGTATTTTGCTGAGTGTGTCTATGTTGGGATATGTGTTCGTGAACACGCTGGCATTCCCTGAATTGCCAGGCTGTGAGCTTAGGGTGGCGTGGTACCATTGTCTGTCTGGCGCGTCTTTGGCTGTTCAGGATATCTCGCGGCAGCGTAAGTGTGAGGTATTCCTCGCGGATCGACGTGTCCGCGGATCGGAAAATTAGTCCTCAAGCCAGCCGGTCAGCCCGTTCGTTTCCCTTTACACCTTCGTGAGCGGGGCACCATGTGATGATGTGGTCTTCTCGAAGATTTGTTCCTAGTATGCCTAGGACGCTGCCGCTTCGGCCACGGCCGAGCTCTTGGTGCGGATCGTAGCCGACGTGATTGTTTGATTCCCTCTAGTGACGACCGCAGCAAATGCTCTCAGCCTCGAGAGGTAGGGACTTGTGTCTGTGTAGTGACTGTTTGGGTCGTTACGTACCCGTTCGAGTGTCACCGCTCTCGCTCGTCTGCGGCTGGATTTAAACATGGAGCGCATGTTCTTGGGTACTGGGTGTACGTGTATGCGTTCCCTGTCTTGTCTGGGTATTTGGTGCGTCTCCTCCCCGCAGAATTGGAGGGCCAAGGGGTAATGAAGTCTTTGTAGTGAAGCATTACCTTGCGTTGTCGAGTTGAGTCTCTCTCTCTGCGCGATCAAGACGGCCGTGGCGTGTTCATCATATGTACTCTAAATACGCAGACTCTCCAGTCGTTCTGTTACAATGAAGTGAGGGACGCCCAGTGCAGCTTTGTAGGCAATGCGTATGAGTACGTTGGCCTGCTCTGCTTCGCATCTGCGTGAAAGCTGGTATGGCTACGTAATGCGGCTGATGACGACGGCTTGTACCAGTCTCCTGGTGTCGTCCTCCTTCATGCCGTCCTTACGGCGGGCGAGTCTGCTTATGAGTCTCGATACGCTCCTGGACGTGTGTTTGAGTTTGTTTAGCGTTGACGATACGCTTCCCGTCTCCTGAATTAGCATGCCTAGCACCAATGAGCTCCTGCACTTGTTTGACCTCGCTTCCGGTGATCTACAGATTGAGGATGGGGGAGCGTGTGTGCTGGGTGTTTTTAGGTCTGATTTGTGTAAATTCTTATTTTTCCGGTGCGCAACTCATGCCTGCTCGTCTCGCGCGTTCGTCAGTTGTGTTGATCGATCTTTGTGGAGTGTTTTATCTGTGCCCGTAGGACCCTTTGTTCGCCCAAAGTGTGACGTCGTCCGCGTAAATAGCTACTCCAAGTTCCTGGTCTTCCTCCAACGCTAGAGCCAATTTTCTCATCCCTATGTTGAAAAGTAGTGGGGAGAGTATAGAGCCCTGTGGAGTGCCCTTGTTGGCCATGTGAATTTTGTCCGATCTTAGGTGGCCCAGCCCTATGGACGCCGTTCTGTCTTTGAGAAAACTCTGCACGTAACAGTATATCCTCTCCCCACAGCCTACCTCTTTTAGGCTTGATAGTATCGCGTCATGTGATATGTTGTCAAAAGCCTTCTGCAGGTCCAAGGCAAGCAGGATTCTGTTCCATCTTCTGGGTGGTGGCTTTATAACCTCGTTCCGAAGGAGCAGGAAGGCGTCGTGCATGGAAACACCATGTCGGAAACCGTACATCGAATTTGGTAGGAGTTCGTTGTCCTCTAAGTATCTCCCAAGCCGTGTTTGGATGACTTTTTCGAAAAGCTTTCCAAGGCAGGAGGTTAAGCAGATTGGTCGGAGATTCTGTAGTGATTTTCGTTTCCCCGGCTCAGGTATTAAAATGATCTCAGCTTCCTTCCATTGAGGTGGTAATAGCCCTCCTATGTTCCAGACCGTGTCATTGAAGAGCTGCATTTGTTTCATCTAAAGCTTCGGTGCACAAGTTTGTGATTATGGCTTTTGTCATACGATCCGGGGCGGGCGCAGTGTTCCTCTTCAAGGACTGCGCTGCAGCGTATGCTTCTGCAAGTTATATCGGTTCCTCAAGGGTGGGGTCAGCCGGTCCCGTGTAACTTGGTGTTCTGGTTGGAGTCACCCTTTCTCCCACGTACGTGTTTTGGAGCTCGTTCAGTAGCTCCGCGTCTGAGCCTGCGTAGATGTTAGCTATGCGCCTCAGGGCGAGCGTCGTTTCTCTCCGCGTGGTTGCAGGGGTGAGCATACTGCGAAGGATTGCGGACGTTTTCTTCGTGCTTAGAGTGCCGCGGAGAGAGTCGCAGAAATTCCAGTTTGTAGTGCACAGCTCTTGTCAGTACGCATTGGCTGCCTCCGTGAGTTGTGCTACGCGCTCTCTAAACTTTCGGTTGTGCCGTTGTTTCTTGCATCTTTTGCTAAGGCTTCTTCTTGCTTCCCAAAGGTGGCTCAGATGGTTGTCAACCACTAGGTTTTCTGTGTAGTTTGAAAGTGTCTGGTGGCTTTTTCCCTCGCGTCCCGTAAATACCCCGTCAAATCTCGTATCGTGTTGAAGTTCGGGGCTTCAGTTTGGCATTCCCTAAATTTATTTCCGTCTGCCAGACGTGCCGTGCCGATCGGATGTTTATATTTGCCGTTTCAATGGATACACTAAGAATATAATGGTCGCTCCCCAATGTCTCGTCTAGGTTAGTCCAAGTGACTCTTCGTTCATCGCTTACGAAAGTAAGGTCATGAGCCGTATTTCTTGACACGCTATTTCTCAGTCTGGTGGGCGAGTCAGGCTGCGTGACGAGGATCAGATCGTGAATCTCAGTTACCTTCAGTAGGCTTGTACCTTTGGTCCGGTCCCTTCTGTAACCCCACTCCGTTTTCCAGGCGTTGAAATCCCCTAGAAATACTACTATATATCCTCGTTTCGCGGTGTTCATGATGTGTGAGATAATTGGTGTGCAGTCCGCGTTGTGGTCTCGTGGCGAGCTGTATACATTTACAACGAGGTTCTTCGGGTGACCTCGCTTTACCGGCCATACCGTAGCTATTTGATGGGGTATTTGAATCCCTGGTATAGTTTCAACGCTAACCTCGAGATCTTTCCGAGCCAACATTGCCGTCCCCGTGTGATCGACGTTATTCTGGAGTGTGTATCCTCTTATTGAGCGTTTCGGTTTGCCTGCTTTTTGCAAGAATATGAGATCTGGTGCAATTGCCGCTGCTTACACGAATTGTGTCAGTGCAGCTCCTTTGTTGTGCAGGGAGCGGCAGTTCCACTGCCACAACTCGAGATTCTCTTGACTGCGTCTGTTTTGTTTAACCATCATAGGGACTCTCAAAATTTGTATCCGTGTCAGTCGTTAACAGGACCTTGGGATCGCGGCCTCCGGGGCTGGGGTTCCCCCGTTTCATGTTTTTTTACCCCTTCGATGGAGTCGTCGACATATTGCTTGAGATTTCCTATCTCCGCAAAGAGATGTTTGAGCTGCGTTTCTATGTTGTGTAGCTGTCCCTCCCCGTGTTGCGCCGCGGGCGTTGCGTATTGAGTCGCGTCCGTTTGCATTTGTGGAGGTTGGTTTTGTGTGTTCTGGCTTTGGGTAGTAGTTGCTAGATGCTGTTTGAGTGCTGCGAGTTCCGCTTGTAGTTCAGCAAGATTGGATTTAAGTTGGTTATTTTCTGCGATTATTCTCTGATATTCCTCACTTTGTATTATTGGGGTGGTCGTGGGAGCCGCGACCCTTGCCCAGCTTACCTGCGTGTTCGCAGGGGGCGTCGACTTCTGTCCCGGTTCCGTGGTGGGTCGCGTGGGCAGCTGCGACCAGCCTGCTTGATGTTTCTGGCTGTTGTTTCTCAGTGAAGGCCTGGACCTTGAGCTCGATCTCCGTTGGGATGAAGGTGGTGTCTTGGAGCGTGCTCAGGCTCTTCTTCTATAGTTGGGTGACGGGGTCCTGTGTAGGCTTGGCGATCGCGACTTCGCTTGGTTGCGATGTTCTGATTCCTCTTCCTCAGATGTAAATCAGCCAATCGCCCTACACTTTGGGCTCGGCGAGCGCCTTCTCGGCTGCCTGGCGGGTTTTCTCGGCTGTCTGAGTCGCTGTGTACAGCTGCGGTCACCTGTGACGTGTTCCCCCCCGCACAAGGCACACTTTGACATGCACATATGTCCGTCGAGCGGGTCCCTCGTACTACGTATGCGGCAGATGCGAGTGTCCGGCTGGGGGCACACATCTGTACGATTCCTCTTGCTTTAGCAGGTCTTGCAAACCTGCACCGTTGATCTATACGGGTGGCAGGCTAGTTCTCCCCCGCAGTAATATACAAAGCGCCGGAGAGTCGAGCCACGGAAGGTGATCGCTGCACTCTTCGTTTCCCCCATCAAGCGTTCATGTTATATTTCCACCCCTTCCAGTCTTACTCGCAAGTTGGCCATGAGCTTGCTCCTGGTGATCGAGGCTGGCATATGTGCTGATTAGCTGCCGTAGGAATCCGTCCCATGTCGGTAGGGCCGCCTCACGGTTCTCAAACCATGTTCGCGCATAGTCCCCAAGGGCAAAGTAGGCGTTGCGCAGCTTGCGCTCTAGTGTTCAGCCGTTGAATTCTTCCACACGCTGAAAGTGATCGAGCCAGTCCGCAACATCCTCGAAGGTGTCCCCATAAAACGATTAGGGGTTTCGAGGCTGGTTCAGGACGAACTCGGTCGGCGTGGTTGAGGAAAAAGACGGACTGATGTACTCATGCTTCTGACTCCTTTGGGTAGAGGCTCGTGCTCAGGTGGCAGTCCTTGAAGTCGACGACTTGTCCGTACGAGAACAGGATTCAGCTCGACGGGACTTCGTACAGGGCTTGTACGTGGGGTTCGATGGGGGAGTGGTAGCATGTATTCTGCACCTCGACCAGAAAAATGTAACATAGATTCAATACCGGGTCTTGTAAAATAGACGCTTCTCTTTAATGGAGGGCCAGAATAAGAGCGTGCAGCTTACGCACTTCATCGTCTTTCATGGTGCCGACCTTTGCACACGCCGTCCCGCGGTGCGAAGCCCCACATCATTGTGTCAATATGCATTTTCAGTAGATTAGTTATCAATAGGCACCGTTTTCAAGATAAGTAGACTCTTAGGTAGGTAATAAGGCCTTTTCACAGATTTCCCGCTGTGCAACCAGCGGGAAATCCAGGCCATGTGTACGCTCGCACCGCCCTCTCTTTGTCGTCGTTCCAAGCACTTGTGTCGCTAGTTTCCTTCCGCTTTCCCACCATGGTGGTCCCGTCGAGCGTTTCTAGTTTCCTCCGTCTCCCTAAGGTGGCGGTAGTCTTCTACGCTTATGTATGCCTCCGATCAAAATAAAAGTGTGTGTGCGTGTGTCTTTCTTCGGGATGACCGCCGTAACCGCTCAAAAGAAATAAAATTTGCTCGTACCTTTGATCTAAATTCTGGGTCACTTCTTTATCGCGTGCTACACTGCTTCGCTCGTAATTCACCTTCACAAGAGTGTAATGGCGTGTGATCTTTTCGTTGGTGCATTCTTCGCATGATTATTTAGCTTGGATCAAACGGAAACAAATACATTCTTGACCTATTTCTACCAATTGCATTCTACAGTCGCCTGTATTGTGTTCGATGTGGTCAAAATATATTTGCGAAGGTCAAGTGAATGGCATTTGGCTCCAAGTAATTTTTGCTAAACTTCACAGAGCTACACTCGAAGTGAAAACTTGGATTCAAGAAAAGGACTATTCGCACCGTACAGCTATATTTATTCGTACCGTACTCTTGATTCGTTGTTTAAAAAAATTGCGAAAAAAGATCAGTCTCTAAGTGCCTACGGGATCAGGTTCCGTATTGAACAAAAAAGCATTATTACCGTAAACTAGGGTATTCCAGCCAATAGTGAAAGCAGTCGGCTACTGGCGAAGAGCAGTAGCTAACGAAAAGCTTCACTTCTTACCGGTGGAAGAAGATGATGACGGCGTGCACTACGTTGGTGTAATATTGATTGATCTTAATAGCATATAGAAAAAGGAAAGTATGGCTGTCTATAATACCGATATCAATGTACAACCCAATCGCCAGTATTTTCAACAAATAATAACAAAGCTTCTCGAAGAGAGTCAAGTAGGAGACCCAGTACCAGTGTAGCTCGAAACACTTCAGCCATCCATGCAGCGCAGGTCTTTCGAGCCACGTGGGCCCGAAAAACTGAATAAGTTTGAGCCTTACGTCATCCTGTATTAGGCTATCAATTCTACTGTGGCCTATGAGTGCCTCTACGTGGCTGTATGTATACCATACCATGGTTGCTGGCTTGCGAATGCAGGCAATACATCATTTGTTTTGTTTTATTTCCCTGTACCACCCCCAGGGTAGACACCATTCGGATCCTGGGCATGTTCACCGAATCCAATGGCAGTAATAATAAGACGCTCAACAAGCTCACAGCAAAAACCGAGAACATCATCAGGCTCATCAACAGTGTCTCGAATAGGCGTGGAGGCCTTCGGGAAGACAACCTCCTCAGGTTATTCCACGCCTTCCTCATGAGTCACAAAGTTTATGTGGCAGCCATGCACAATTGGCGTAACTCCGAAAAGAAAAAACTGAACACGCTGATCAGAAAGAGCATCAAAAAAGTACTAGGCATTCCGTTACGGGCGAGCGCGGACCTCCTTATGCAACTAGGAGTGCATAATACATTAGACGAGAGGATTGAGGCCCAGGAGTCGGCCCAACTGGCCCGTCTATCCTGCACCCCGGCTGGAAAGAAGATCCTGACGGTTCTTGGGATCAACCCTATACTCATGGAAGAACGGAAATATCAAATCTCGGAAGATCAAAGGAATAATATACGAGTCGCACCGTTTCCCCGCAATGTTCATCCTGAACACAACGTAGGCAGACGCAGGGCAAGAGCCCTTGCCCTCCTTAAGAGTACCAAAGACGATCCCCACTCGGCATGTTTTGTTGACGCAGCCCAATATGGGCAGTCGTCTAATTTCGCCACTGCCATCGTTGATCACAACGCACAGATAGTGAATGGAGCTTCCCTGATGTGCTCAACTCCATCCAGAGCGGAACAGGTCGCAATTGCTATGGCACTCCTAGATAGCAGCAGAACACAAATCTTCACTGATTCGAGATCGGCGGTCAGGGCTTTCGCTTCAGGGTCCATTGCTGAGGAGGCTCTCAAGATTCTCAAGAACAAGATCATCTCTACGCACACCATCACGTGGTTTCCGGCGCACCTCGGCCCCCAGCTTGACTCCTTGCCCAATCTCAATGACATCGCCCACTCCCAAGCCCGCGCACCTAACCCACCGCGCGGGAGCAAGGGCGAGCTCAGAGGCCGGGGTTCTCGAGTTTCGGGACAATCTCACTACTTTCAACGAAATCACTAAGCACTATCACCTGAGTAGGAGGACTTATCCTCCCCCTCATAGCAAACTGGCTAGACCCTGTCGTCCACTTTACGCTTGCTTCAGACTAAGTCATATCCCAACCTGGCCCTTTTTCATTCGTTCACTCCAGACGCTTTTAGCTCTACTTGCCCCGACTGTGCGGCTGTTAGAAATCTAGAACACATGCTCTGGCGATGCCCCTCGTTACAGGGACCCAATCGCATCACGGAAGAAGAATGGAACTCTGGCATCCAGAGCTCAGAACTATCACGCCAAACTTGGGCTTTCCAGAGAGCCCACGATGCGGCGGTTAGGCTCGGCCTATACCCGTCCCCACGTGGGAGTGGCCCGCAGCTCTGCCCTAGGGCAGGGTCTTTCAGGACCTAGTTAATAAAGTTCTTTATCTGTCTGTCTGTTAGCCGGCTTTAGTTTCAAATCTAAAGAATTGTCGCTTCAACGAACGCGAGACGTTGGTAATGGGTCACCTGGGGCCGTATTCTGTAACGCTTCGGTTTTCGAAGGATTCGGTTAGGCGGTGGCGTCACATTGGGGCGGTCCGTTGACGTAATGAAAACAAGTGAAAGGACAGACCAATCGGCGCGAAGGTTTCTTTTTGTGGCAGTGAACGTCACAAACCGAGTAAAAACATAGCAATTTACGAGCGCTTTTCGGTAAATAAAAATAATTTGTTCATGGTATTGATGAGGTTTACGTTTTTGATCATGAAACGTGTGTGAGTTGTACTGGTGGTCAGTGACTTAACGAATTTTGTTAACTTCGGTTGACCCATTTATGCCGCTAGGTGGGACGTCGTACGCTAACTTCGCGTTGCGGTCAAAATACACACTCAAGTTCCTCGCACAGTCGGAGCGCTGTCTCTTTTGAGAATATGAATTGTCGCCTGAATCCCTCGTCTGTCATTTCAAAGGCGTCTTTTCGACGTCGAAGTTGTCGCTGTCAATCACGGCGGCTCGCTAAAGGCACGATAACAGGCGCCACAGGCACCGCACACGCCGTCATTTTGCTCCGAGTGCCGCTATCTCGCCCGTGCACACGGCACGCACAGGCTCTGCACACGGCACACCGCGCTTCGGATCAGACCGAAGCAGCGCGCGTGGCTTCGCTTCGTTGCAGACGACAAATTCGGTTTCCGCGTGATTGACATGTGCGTGACGTCATCAAAAATTGCGTTCGCGCCCTGAGGCGATGGCGTCACCCAGGCGGCGACCAATGGCTGCACGCAAACCGAATCCTTCGAAAACCGAAGCGTTACAGAATACGGCCCCTGGTTGGAAGAGCGGCCTGATAACCCCTCCGTGAAATATTGAGGCAGGCAGCTTTTACAAACCGTCGAAGGCGAAAAGCAGTTTCCTTGTCAGTGAGCAATAATATACAGAGCAGTTCTAACGACCAAGATATGCCAATCATTAATTTACTCAAGCCGGTACATTAGTTTTACAAATATATACCCGCCAACTCCAAAATTTTCGCTAGCTTTGCGAATTGGGGTCCATTCTATAATTTCACCAATGTTTCAATTAGACTTTGCTTTGAAAAAAAAAGTTTCTTAAGGTGTCACAACATGGGCCGAAGTAATGTTGCAAAAATAAATAATACAAGAAAGAAAATGTGGTAGTACCCATGCCGCCCTTTCAGTTAGACGCAAGACGCAATATAAAAGAACGGTAGTTGTTTCGATTAGGTGTATTTAAGAAGCTTTAAGCCTGCGACATTGGAAATAGCAAAGTCGCTGAATATGAATATCGAACGATGTATTGTTTAAATTCTTGGGTGTCAAGCGTGCTGCGTCTTGGGGTAAATGATCGTTCATGAAGTACATATATATCCCACAAAATGTGTGGGCTCAAGGCAAACTTCGAAGAAAAAAATTACTGCAGCTCGCGCTAAAGGGAACCATGTGGGTATGCGAAGCAGCGGGGAGATGGTTAGCTTGAGCGGGAGATGGTTTCGCGGCAGCCGCCCGAGCGCTCATCGCGGCGCTGCACAGAAGAGAGAATGAGGCGCGCGCGTTCCGTCATTTTCATACCACGGGACTACCGTGGTGCCCCCAGCGGAGTATGCAGATTGAGCGGGAGATGGTTTCACGGCAGCAGCCCAAGCGCTCATCGCGGCGCTGCACAGGAGAGAGAATGAGGCGCGCGCGCTCCGTCATTTTCATACCGCGGAACTACCGTGGCGCTCCCAGCGGAGTATGCAGCTGTCGCACCACCTGTCGTGCGCGCCACTCCGGATTTCTAGAGGAGAGAAAGGGAGGAGCATAGGAGAGGTGAGAGAGTGGGAGGGGACGCGCATGCGCTGTGGGTGTGTGGGACGCGGCCGCCGCTCCGTTGAGGATTCCTAGTGGAGAGAAAGGGGGGAGCATAGGAAATTAGAGAGAGGGGGAGGGGACGCGCATGCCCTGTGGGGGTGAGCCGCCGGCAAGAAATGCTTCGTATTTAAAAATACCGCTTCTTGTGGTAACAGATCAGTGCAGGTTCAATGAACAGCGTACCAAAACTAAATCAAAACAGTGATAATTTACTTCATTTGTATGTGTTTTAAAGTCTCTTTTGCAGCTGTTTTGTTCTACTTGCAACGTGCGGTTGCCAGAAATTTAGGTAGGCATCCCAAAACATCTATTTCATCAGTGAGGCAAGGAACGCCAACCTGGAGAGCGATAACACAGTAAGGTCCGTTATGTGCACTGGCTTTAACGTGCGTAACGCTAATCATGAACAAGAAGAGTCTAATGCGATTGGCAATCTTAGAGAACTTCCTGCACTTTCCGGGGCGTAAGTAAGTGTCTCTCTGTCTGTTTGTCCGTAAGCATTCTCCCCCAAACCTTGGTCTCTGGGTGGCCAAGAGCGCGTATCCTCTTCTAGCCCGATGGTGGCTGTGCTCGGCTGTTCGCACGGCTTTGTGTATACGCCGACCGTGCCCTCTATTTCGGAGGTACTCTATGGCGGGTGCAAAGCTTGGCGAGCCGAGGTGGCTGGATGCTTCATGTATTCTGCCTTCCCGCGCGCCTTATGTTGGCGGTCATGTGATCTCAAGTTTCGCAAATACGCTGAAGCGAGTAGCAGCACGAAGCGTTTGCTTTCCTCCACCTGCAGTTTTCATCAAGCCACCGTTGTGATAGCGAGCTTTTGGGTTCATCTAGTGATACCTGTTCGGGATTGCCTGTGCTCGAGAGACACTGTGCTTGTTAATTTAATTCGTGAGCGAATGCTTGCTGCACCTATTATATTCGAGAAAACTACGAACCTTCGGCTTTCCCTCCAAACTGAGACTTTTGACCATCAGAGAACCTGTTTTCTTTACTGCACCTAACAAGCACTTATTCACACGGCAGAAAATCATATGGATGATAGTTTCAAGGACAAAAGCAATTTTTTTTCAGCCTTCTCATGCAGCCTGAAATTGACAATTGAAAATCTAACGTTACCGCGAGTACCGCGAAATATCTGACCAATTTTCAGCAGTGCATGTAACGAACTAAGAAAATAATTTTAGGGGCGAAGCCCCTAAGGGCCGAGCCTTGTCCCTCGTCGTCGTCCGTTGTCCGTAGCTCTGGTTTGCATGGAGACCGCTAGGAACGCTGCGGTGCACAAGTGCTATATGAGCGCTCTATATCCTGTTCAGATGTACAGTGTTAATATATATATATATATATATATATATATATATATATATATATATATATAGCGGAAACGCATGCGTCCAATCTACGAAGCTGTTGTGGGGTGAAGCACGTGAAACCCTATATTGTCAAGTGCGTAACATGTCTGATCTATTCTAGACCATTGTCATGCAGGTAGCGATATATAGGCCAGACGGGCAAGGTGCTTGAAGAAGCGTTTGGCCGATCATCTGTCTGCAGCACAAAAAACAAGAGTGATTTAACTCCTTTGGCCACGCATTTACGATTGTTCCAGTGCTACCCAAATCTACTGTACACTTAAAAACTTCGTACAGAAGAAACATCCGCTCACTATATTGATTATTGAGGCCTTTAATATTATCAAACCCGATGATGCGTGCATACGCCAGGCCTCTTTAGATATTGTTGTTGCCGAAGGAAGTGGCTTTGCTGGATAACTTTCGTGATTTTAAAGTTTTATTGCCACAATATATATTAGGCCGGTGATTGCGTGTTGTTTGAGTTTGTGATGTTGTCGATTTCCTCCACACACACGCACACACACACACACACACACAAACACACTCACATATATACTTCATCGATCTCATTTGTGCATAGCCGTCATCATCCCTGTTTGTCTTCTTCGTGTTCGAGCCTGGGCCGTGCCTGCGGTATAAACGGATCTGCCAGTGCTGCCTGTCCTGGTCGTCGTCCGTCTTTCAAAGTGGTAGAGGTGCGGGGTAGTGATAGTGCCAGCGGCCGACGCAGGGGTGGCCATAGTTGTAGGGGTGGCCGGGCGCAGGCGGCGACCGGAACCTAGCTCCCGGTAGAGCAGGAACCCAGGAGGACGTTGGGATCTTGACGCGCCTCCACCACCCATACCTCGAATTGAGACGCCTTAGATACACTACAAGGAGCGGAATATATTTCCAGCCTCGATCTGCGACCGGGATATTGGCAGATTCTCATGAACGAGGCTGACAAAAAGAAAACCGCTTTCGCCACGCCGGACGGACTTTATGAATTTAATGTAATGCCATTTGGCCTGTGCAACGCTTCAGCCACGTTTGAGCGTACGATCGACACTGTTCTTCGTTGCCTAAAATGGAAGACCTGCCTCTGTTATCTGGATGACATCGTTGTTTTTTTCTTCCAGCTTCAGCCAACACCTGCAGAGATTAGACGAAGTCCTCCAATGCCTTTCAAATGCTGGCCTCCAGATTAATACGAAAAAGTGCACATTCGCCAGCAGAAGCATCAAAGTGCTGAATCACGTCGTTTCGAAAGGCGGCATCCAACCAGGCCCTGAGAAGATTGCTGCTGTACTTCAATTCCCTTGCCCATCGAATCAAAAAACATTGCGCAGCTTTCTCGGCCTGGCCTCTTACTTTCGCCGTTTTATACGCAATTTTGCTACAATGGCAGCTCCTCTACACAAGCTACTGGTAACCGGCGCCTCTTTCACATGGTCCGAAGACTGTGAGTCGCATTTCAAGCCCTTAAGAAACATCTCACTTCCGGACCGGAGCTTCGCCATTTTGATGAGAGGGCGCCCGCTATACTCCACACAAGGCATCGGAGCAGTGCTCCTGCAACGGGGTCCCGCGTCTAAAGAGCAGATTGTGGAGTATGCCAGCCGGACCCTCTCGCCATCTGAACGGAACTACACGATCACACAGCAGGAATGCCTGGCTATTGTTTGGTCCATTCAGAAGTTTCGCCCATATCTCTACGGTCGCCATTGTCACCGACCATGCTCTGTGTTGGCTGTCACCTATGAAGAACATGTCAGGACGCCTGGGACGCTGGATACTGCGCTTACAAGAATATGATTTCACGATAACGTACCGGTCTGGCAAATGTCATCATGATTCAGACGCACTGTCTCGATGCCCGCTTTCGCCTTCTATCGATCGTGTGCAATCACCGTCTCTACCACGTCGCTCTGACGCAACGCCTGCCTCCTACCAGCTCACGCTTATGTCACTTGATCAAGCTCAGCTTTCTTCACGCTCCGATTTAACTTCCCTTCAGCACGCAGACTCCTACTGTCGAACTCTCATTGATCGCCTTCGTGGCCTAACTAAACCACCCAACAGCCGCTTGCGACGCCAGCTTCGACTATTTCGCCTTGAAGATGGGGTGCTTCATCGTTATATTTAACATCCCACGGGTAACAAGTGGGTCCCAGTCATACCTCGCTGCCTTCGTCTTCGACTTTAGAAGCATTTCTTGATGACGTTGCCGCCAGCCACTTGGGCTTCCACAAGACCTACGACCGCATCAAGACCCGCTGCTTCTAGTCCGGATTGTCCACAACGGTAGCCAAATACGTTGCCTCGTGTGCGTTGTGTCAGCCCCGTAAGCGCTCCACATCCCTTCCTGCCGGTTTTCTTCAGCCTCTGCCATGTCCGACCGAACCTTTTCAGTTCATTGGAATTGACTTATACGGTCCCTTGCCGTTGACGCCCTCCGGTCACCGCTGGATCGTCACTGCAGTAGACCACTTAACAAGATACGCCGAGACTGCGCCTCTTCGATCTGGTGCTGCTTCTGAGTTTGCTGACTTTTTCTTGCAATCCTTAGTCTTGCGCCATGGTGCTCCTCGCGTTTTTTTGTCCGATCGTGGCAAAGCCTTCATGTCCCACGTCCTCGAGGAAGTCTTGCGGGAGACTAATACGAAGCATAAAACCACTTCTACATATCTCCCGCAAACCAACGGCCTTACTGAACGCTTCCACCGAACGCTTTCTGACATGATTTCTATGTACTTACGTCCTAACCACGCAAACTGGGACAACATCCTTCCTTTTGTTACATTCGCTTGCAATACTGCGACACAACGAACTACCGGTTACAGCCCTTTCTTCCTCGTGTATGGACGATCTGCCACCTCCGTCTTCGACACCGAATTCTTTTTCTCTCCTGCTTCGCCTAACATTTCCCTCCCAGAAGAGCTTGCAGCTCGAGTCGCGCATTGCTGTGAAATTGCTCGTCGCAACACCGCCGCCACCCAAGAAGAAAGAAAACGTCGATGCGACAATAAACGCCGCGACATCTCCTTCAATCCTGGAGACCAAGTCCTCCTTTGGACGCCGGTTCGAACCCCTGGACTTTGCAAGAAATTTCTTCACCGGTACATTGGGCCCTACACAGTCCTACAACAAACGTCTGCAGTGAACTATCTAGTCACTCCACTTCACTCCGTCGCGGACCGCCGTCGTCGTAGTGCAGAAATTGTTCACGTATCCCGCATGAAGCACTGTATTCCCCATTCAGCCGATCTTTAGAATGCGGCCTGTTGGCCGCTTCCACGAGGGGGGGGGGGGTAATTAGTGTAAGCACATTTAACGCACTTTATCGTTCTCATTTGTACATCGCCATTATCATCCCTGTTTGTCTTCTTCGTGTTCGAGCCTGGGCCGTGCCTGCGGAATAAACGGGTCTGCCAGTGCTGTCTGTCCTGGTCGTCGTCCGTCTTTCAATATATATATGTATATATATATATATATATATATAAACTTGATAATAAATTTCAATCGCTTTTCAGCTCATTGATCTCTTTTCTCCCCCGTGTTTAGCCATCATATCCCACAGAAACCGGTGGTGTAGGCCGAAGTTCTTGCTCCAGAGCAATCTGATTAACTACGCATACTATATATCTTACCTTCTTGCTCGGACAGCAAGCCGTGTGCACGATTTCGACGAGTTGCGCTGCTCTCAAAAGGCCACAAAAAAGAATAAAACAATCGGTACCACATGCCAAAGTACGATATGTATTCGGACTAATTTTGACTACCATATATATATATATATATATATATAATCATAGCAGAAGAAGCACACAAACAATGAAACCAAGGACATCATAGGGGAAATTATTTGTACTTACTCATTGAATTAAAGAAATGGCAACTTATTGCAAAATTAAAATGGATGAAAAAGCATTTTTCCGCAGGTGGGGAACGAACCCACGTTTTCGCATTGAGCGTGTGATTCTCTCACCATTGAGCTACCGCGGAGCCGTTTTTGCATCCACTTTCTAGGGCATTTCTGCTTTACAACTAGAACTAACCCTGGGAGAGTTAGCCAGCGCCGCCACTCACGAACCTAGGGGCGGATGGGAACAACCTTTCTGCCGAAGGTGTCACTACCACGTCATCTTTTTGGGTGAAGGCAATTGGTCAATAAACCCACATATGCTACCTGAAGGCATCAATGTGGCCGGATTCGAGCCATCGTTATGTAATGAACGAGAAGAAAGGGAACCGAGGGGCCCGATTTTTATTAATCATATCATAAGAAGCCAACAAACAATGACATCAAGGACAACATAGGACAACATTTATATATATATATATATATTGTGAGCGCTAACTGTGCAGTTCATCATCGTCTTCATGTGTATATACCCATCCACATAATCATCATCATTTAGTCGGGTTGGTGTTCGTGGGCTGTCTCGCGCTGTGTGTCAATAGAAGAGCTCTGCCTTCGTCCCGGGCGTCGTCTCACAAGTGGTGGAGCGCGCGTTGATATCCGCGTCCTCTTGCTCTACCGGTCACCCCTGGAGCTCCGCTCTGGTCGACTATTGTGCTCGCCAACACCAGTCATGGCACAAACCACCGCATCCACTGCTGCTACCACCTCAGCTCCGCCAGCTGGGCCTTTTTGGTCCATCACCGCACCGCAACGCGACCCTAAGGTCTTTTCTGGCCTTCCCGGCGAGGACGTGGAAGACTAGCTTGACCAGTACGACAGGGTGAGCGCTTGCAACCCTTGGGACGAGTCAAACAAGCTCCGCAACGTTGCCTTCTACCTGAGGCAGGTCACCCAAACTTGGTTTTTCAACCATGAGCGTGACTTCCCTGATTGGCCAGCATTTACTGCGCAGCTGCGACAGATATTTGGCACATCTGCTGGGCGCTCCGAAGTAGTGAAACAGAATCTCGCTACCCGCATCCAGGGAGCCGAGGAGTCCTATACGTCTTACATTGAAGACGTTCTGGTCCTCTGCCGTCGCGCTCAGAGTGACATACCCGAAGGGGAACGTATCCGCCATATCCTGAAGGGCATCAACTCCGTTGCCTTTAATGCTCTTGTAGTCCAGAGCCCCACTTCGGTTACTGACATCATCACGACATGCCAACGCGTTGCCACGATCTGCGCCTTTCGTCTTCCACGCGCCTCCTGCGACGCTCACCTTACCGACAACGACGAGTTGCGAGCGCTCATCCGTATCATTGTGCGAGAGGAGCTTCATGGCCATGGCACAGCCAACACCGCCATTGCGTCTCTGCGCGCTCCTCCGCCCAATTTGCGCGAGATCATGAAAGAAGAACTGGCATCCATACCAAGTGTCACACATGCCCGGTCCCCTGCGCCTGTTTGTGCACCTACTTACGCCGAGATTGCTTCGCGGCCTGCGGTCCCTGTTCCATCTGTACCTGCCACCGTTGTCTGCGACCACCTGGCCTCGATGGCAGCGAAGGCCCCCGTGCAACCATACGACTCTACCTGGCGCCCTTCCCGCCCAGTGTGTTTCTACTGTGGCATACGTGGTCATATCTCTCGTTTCTGCCGCCGGCGCCAGCATGATGAACGACGTGGCTATTCTGCCTATGAGAGAGACTATGTGCCCAGATCAGACGCCTACGTTCCAGAACCCTATATCTCCTCGTCACGTCGCTCGCCCTCACTTCCGTTGTCCCAAGACATGTCCCGCTCTTCTCCCTCTCCCCGTCGTCGTTCCCCGTCTCCGTTCCGCCGTACTTCAACGCCCCTGCGCCCTGTCTCCACTTCTTTCGACAACCATCCGGAAAACTAGACGCTGCAGTTTTTGGAGGAGAAACTGCTTGTTTGCGAACTGTCCCAATTCCTCCTGCTCGCCCGACTAATTTACTCGCTGTTTGTGTGGGAGGTGTTTCCGTCGACGCTCTTATTGACACTGGCGCCACTATTTCTGCTATTCATCGCGCATTACGCTACCGTCATCGAAAAGTGCGAACTCCGTATGTTGGTTCGGTCTTATGTGGCGCCAATGACAGTCCGATTTACCCTACCGGACAGTGTACTGCTCGTGTCCTCATCGACGGAATTCGCCATCATATACAGTTTACTGTGCTTCCGTCGTGCGCTCATCCGATCATCTTAGGCTGGGATTTCTTGTAAGCTGCATCTGCTGTCATTTCGTGCGGACAACCACTTATACATATTACGGACACCGAGCTCCGTGACGCTGCCGATTCCTCGCCGCCCCACCTTGTCACAGCGGCAGATTTTGTTCTTCCACCCGGCCAAGCCCGCATTCTCACCTTTAAATCTAGCGACAATATCGACGGCGACGCAGTGGTTTCCCCTTCTTAGTGCTGCATTTTCGGGGAATCGCCATCGCTTCTTGTTTAGTGCGTTTCTCACGCGGCTGCGCCAGTCTGACCGCCTACAACACGACATCAGAGCCACTTCTGCTGCCGGACGGGTCCACTGTTGCCATGCTTTTCGACGCAGCACCAGTATGTGTCGTCACTGCTTCACCTGCTTCCTCCGCCGAGTGTACGCCCACGGACGGTTCACCCAGTGCTCTCAGGGCCACTGTGAGTTCCGATCTGAGCCCAACTCAGACTGATGCCTTGCTGAGCATCTTAAGGAAACACCAACCTTGCTTTGACGTGTGTTCGGATGGCTTGGGTAAAACAACCGTGGCCGCTCATCACATCGAAACCGACGGATCCCGCGTCATTCGTCGCCGCCCTTACCCTGTATCGTCTGCTGAACCGAAAGTTACAGAAGGCCAAGTCAACGACATGCTCGCACGGAACGTTATAAGGCCTTCAGCAAGCCCTTGGTCGTCTCCAGTTGTCCTAGTTAAAAAAGAGGACGGTTCGGTACGCTTTTGCGTCGATTATAGGGCCCTAAACAAAATTACCCGTAAGGACGTATATCCTATGCCCCGTATTGACGATGCTTTGGATACCTTACAAGGTGCCGAATACTTTTCGAGCCTCGACTTGCGTTCTCGATACTGGCAGATCCCGATGCATGAGCCCGACAAAGAGAAGACGGCGTTTGCAACACCTGATGGCCTTTTCGAATTCAACGTAATGCCTTTTGGTCTGTGTAATGCGCCTGCCACATTTGAACGAATGATCGACACTGTAGTACGCGGCCTCAAATGGAAAACCTGCCTATGTTACCTGGACGACATTGTCATCTTTTCGTCCAGCTTCTCCCAGCACCTAGAACGTTTAGACGACGTTCTCGCGTGTCTAGCCAAGGGCGGTCTCCAGCTCAATACTGAGAAGTGTCGATTTGCGAGCCGCAGCATTAAAGTATCAGGTCACGTGGTCAGCAAGCACGGCATTGAGCCAAATCCCGACAAGGTCGCTACTGTACAGCATTTCCCAACACCATCCACACCTAAAGACCTTCGCAGCTTTCTCGGATTAGCGTCGTACTTCCGCCGCTTTGTCCGTGGCTTCACGACTATCGCAGCTCCTCCTCATAAGCTCCTGACCACGACCACACCCTTTACCTGGACGGCTGAATGTGAAGCCACCTTTCAGATCCTCAAGCGATGCCTCACATCAGGACCAGTGCTTCGTCACTTTGATCCCACAGCCTCTACTATCCTCCACACTGACGCAAGTGGGCATGGAATAGGCGCTGTCCAGCTGCAGCGGAAGCACTCGTCTGAAGAGCAAGTCGTGGCCTACGCGAGTCATACTCTTTCTCCTGCTGAGCGAAACTATACTATCACCGAACAAGAACGCCTCGCCATCATATGGTCCATACAAAAGTTTCGCCCCTATTTATATGGCCGCCAATTCACAATTGTGACTGACCACCATGCTCTGTGTTGGTTGTCCTCCCTGAAGAATTTGTCCGGACGCCTCGGCCGTTGGGTTCTGCGTTTGCAGGAGCACGATTACTGTCACATATAGGTCTGGCAGGCAACATCAAGATGCTGACGCTTTGTCTCGTTGCCCGCTGTCGCTAAATGCCCCTGTCTCACCTTCCCTCCGTTCGGCACCGCCCAGCCAACCGACCACAACCATGGCCCCGGTACGGTTCGTGACCTCGGTCGACATTCTGCCCTCAGAAGACCTCGCCTCCCTCCAACGTGCAGATACGTACTGCCGCACAATTATCGAACGGATCACTGGCTTATCCCGTCCTCCCAACAGCCGCTTAAGACGACAACTGGCACGGTTTAAACTTCATGATGGCTCATTATTGCGGCAAGTTTACCACCCTACCGGTGACCGATGGGTCCCAGTCGTCCCTCGCTCACTTCGACTGCAAATTTTGCAAGCTTTTCACGACGACGCAACGGCTGGCCATTTAGGATTTCATAAAACCTACGACCGCATTAAGATTCGCTGTTTCTGGCCTGGCCTGTCTACTAGTGTTGCCAAGTACGCCAGTTCGTGTGCGTCATGCCAACATCGAAAACGTTCGACTTCTCTTCTCGCCGGCCCTTTACAACCATTGCCGTGCCCGTCCGTTCCCATTGAATTCGTGGGCATCGACTTATACGGACCCCTTCCGCTTACACCCGCGGGTCACCGCTGGATTGTCACCGCCGTGGACCGGCTCACTCGCTACGCTGAGACGGCAGCTCTTGCTTCTGGTGCGGCCTCTGAGGTCGCCGAGTTTGTCCTGCAAACCATTATCTTGCGCGACGGTGCGCCTCGTGTTCTTCTAAGTGACCGTGGCAAGACATTTCTTTCCTATGTTCTTGCTGAAGTCCTGCAAGCCTCAAACACCATTCATAAGACCACCTCTGCGTACCATTCACAGACCAATGGCCTTACCGAGCGTTTCCATCGAACTCTGTCCGACATGATCTCCATGTATGTGAAACCCGACCACACAAACTGGGGCACTATACTTCCTTTCGTCACGTTTGCATATAATACCGCCGTTCAACGCACAACAAACTACAGCCCCTTTTTCCTCGTGTACGGCCGTGCAGCGTCTTTTGTTTTGGACACCACCTTTCTTTCTACGCCTTCTGTTCCATCCACATCTCTACCAGAGGAGTTCGCCGCCCGCGTCGCCCACTGCCGCGAAATTGCGCGCGCCCACACCGCGACCATTCAGGACAAGAGGAAAGTCCGTTGTGATGCGACCCGTCGGTTCATTTCGTTCCACCCAGGCGACGAAGTGCTCCTGTGGACACCTGTTCGAGTGCCAGGGCTCTGTGAAAAATTTCTTCACAGGTATCGCGGCCCATATACCGTGGTTGTAAGAACATCTGCCGTGAACTATCGCGTAGCTCCTGTTACCTCGGTTACTGACCGCCGTTGCCGCAGCACTGAAATTGTTCACGGCTCTCGCCTGAAGCCGTATCTTCGGCGTTCCGACCGTTTCTGACTCGCTGACTTACCGGCCGCTTTCGTTCGCGAGGGGGGGGGGGGGGGGAGTTAGTGTGAGCGCTAACTGTGCAGTTCATCATCGTCTTCATGTGTATATACCCATCCACATAATCATCATCATTTTGTCGGGTTGGTGTTCGTGGGCTGTCTCGCGCTGTGTGTCAATAGAAGAGCTCTGCCTTCGTCCCGGGCGTCGTCTCACAATATATATATATATATATATATATATATATATATATATATATATATATATACGGGGGAATCATGGTTACCCAAATGCTCCCCCGGTGCTTCGCCCACTCATCATCATTCCCTTCGTGGATATGTGGTGTTTATTTTCACAAACCTGTGTTCCCCATATTTTTGGTCAAAGGTGTACAGACAAGGTGTAGGTGTACCTTGTAGAAATTGATAGCCAATGTAATTGACAAGTTTCATTTAATTAAGATCACCGTTCACATTAGTGGTATTATTGTCTGTAAGAGGTAAAATTTGGGCGAGCTTGTGAGACTGTATACTGGACTTGAAGCGCAATAAAACGGAGACGAAAGAACGTAGCACCAGACAGAACGAGCGCTAACTTCCAGCTCAAGTTAACGCTCACAAAACCGGGCGATTTTATCTGCCTACGCAGATCAGAAGCACATCACATCACCGCGCAAGCGCGCTTCAATGCCCCCCCCCCCCCTAAAAAATATGAGGCAGCTGTACAATTGAATCGTGGCACCAATATGAGCCTAAAAACAATAAAAACCCAAACCCCCGAGAGCGTAAGACAAGAAGCCAAGCTCCGAATCAGAACCCTTACCAATTTGGTACTGATAGTGTTAGACTAGCTGCGAAAAAAACGCCTTGTCGAGAGAAGCTCTTTAACTTGTGTGAAGGCTAATCGAGGGCTATCTTACACACATGAAACCGGTTTTGTAATATAGAAAGCCTCTACAACCTCTCTAGTTGTCTTATCTCCATGCCGATAGATCATTGATGCGTCGTTTAGAACGGTTTACATCCGCTTTGTCGGCAGTGTCGGCAGTGTAAGGCAAGATGCAAATCTGGTAACCCTTTTAGGGTGCTGTTTTGCTCTCTGAATGTAATGTTTAGGCAACAGCCTATCTGTCCGATCTATTTGTGCCCAGATGAAAAAAGAATGAGGTATACAACATTACATTCACAAGTAACGAACGTTCTGCGGTGTTTCGTGGTGCACTGAGCTCGATTTGGGTGCCCCTTCTTGTGCAAGTGCACTTGAAGAGCTGAAAAAAAAGATGCCTAGCTTGTTCTTGGCAGTTAAAACATCAACATTATATCAGAAGGCTACTTTTTTCAGGCGAAGCCTAAAATTGTATCCGTTCTTTAGGTTTGTATTGCACTTGAAGTCTGATGCGTTCTCAATACAAAGTATAAAAATGTTAAATGCAAAATCGCACGCCCTATTTCGTGAGATCCACTGCCTCTAAAAACTCCTCTCTTTCCTATTCTGTTTTTTTTTCTTGCAGCCTTGCTTGGCACACACCTGACACAACCATTATAATCAAATCCACCTTCACACCTTGTTTTTTAATACTTCTTTTCAATTAGTTCTAATCATGGTTGCGCCGCTTTTCTCTGTAGATACGGATCAATAAAGAATATCTGTGATGCCTTTAGTTCACGGCGGGCCTTGGCTAACGTTATCATAACTGTTAAAAAGAAACTACCATTATTTGTGATTATGAAGTCAACAGTGTTCGCTGTTCAGTCTTCTTCTGTCGCTAAGATAATTTGCGTTTCCTAGATTACAGTTGAATTAAAGTGGCTCTCAGTACATTGTAAATCATATGACTACGTCTTGGAGTGTTTGTGAGAATGCTTTTAATATTGTACAGATGGATGCTCCTTAAGTATCGCTATTCATTTTGCCAACTTTGCTCTGAAACAGTTGAGTCTCGTAATAAGATACTATTACCACATCAGACGCAGTTCGATCTAGTAAAAATCATTGTGGCTTACCACTCCTGTGCAAAATATGTCTACTGTTGTATTTCATGCAACACCACTGTCTCTCTTTCTGATTTAGCAAGTACGACAAAATACAAGGAACTCATTCTTAAATACTCCACAGTAGAAGATACTCCAAAGTGCGCCATCTTTTTTGTGAGCTCCCTGCAGCAAACGCTAACTGACAGTAAGTAGTAAACACTATTACCCCCCCCCCCCCCATATAAAAAGAGCTAACTCTTCCCATAGAGTTAGAGTTTGTTCACAAGAAGTTTTTTCCTTGTTTTTATTAGGAGACCTCGTCTTATTGCAGTACTGTCTAGAGGCACACTCAGGCATACACCTGATGATTCCAAGCATTTTAAAGTAGGAATATGTGTTTCACGCAATTAACGATCAGTGTTTGATCCTGATTGGATTCAACTAGATGATATGAAAAAGCGTTCATATCAGCTAAGAGTGAGCCGAAGGGGAAAAAAAATCGGCAGACACTTAAGACTTCTTCTTTGCGGGAGTCCGAAACAAATATGCCCTCTGTAGACCTCGAAACGTAATACACGCGCTCATTTAAACGCTCATGACGTGACACCACCTCTTCCCCATTGGCTATGCCGTCACGTGTCCAATGAGGCACGCACTAGGCCACACCAGTAGTAAGCCAGAACCGTGAATCCACCTGGTGCTCATATTATTGTGAATAGTTCCCGTACATTGATCGTTTCATTCATTGTAATAAATACCATGTTCCAAAAAATTTCCTCAAAGCCGCCATGGTGTCGGGCAAGCTGCTCGTCTCGCACCCTGGATACCCGGGTTCGATTTCAACCAAGACCTAAATGTACCTAATTTTATCTTAAAGCCAACAATTTATTCCTTTCGAGGAACCTCCCTGGGAAATTTGACGTCAATCTAGAATTTTTTACGCGTTTTTTACTCTTTTGCGCCATCAGCCGTTTTTGGTATCATATTTCGGACACACCGGCTACGACGGATTTTCGCGTAATGGGGAATATAATTATTTCGCATTAAAACTGTTTTCGAAGAATCTCCGACGAGATAGAGGGCAATGTCGCTGCCTCATGTGCAAAGGCTATCGAAATCTTAAACAATGTGGCGGGTAGGTATGACACATAAGATTCTTTTAGGGTTCGCTACAAACATAGCCAAGATTCACCCAGCCATTCAAGTAAGAATAACAATCCGATGCCAGAGAAACGCATAATTCATAGTTGCGCACAAGTGCGGTAATTGCACTACTGCTGCGGTGTACAGAATCCGCTATCTGCATGACGCTGGCATCTTTGAGCCATCACCATCATGCAATTGTCATTGCGTCGTCGTAACAAAGTCATCGTTGTACTCTCGGGGTCGCTCCGCCGTCGTCATACTCTCATACATAATTAAAATATTGTCATGCCATGGTCGTCATGAGTGAGGGATATACGGTAGTATTTATATTTTTGTTTGACTAGCCAGCTTCGCCACGAATTAAAGTGCTTGCACCTTTATTGCGTTTCTTGAAAAGTACATGGGATGTGGCGCATATAATATTTTTTTAATCCTGACTTTTTACCTATTGTTATTTTCCGTAATTTGCGATTAGCTGGGAGTCAGTGCTAGTATACGACGCCTAATTTTGTGCCTTGTGTATTGCCCTGTTCTCTTTTTTTCACATTGCGGAACCATACCAAGAAGAGCCGCTCACAATTTTGATGTTTTCATGCCGTCGTGTTGGTTCCATCGTCGTCATAGCGTCGTAGTGATTTTAGTGTCGTAATTTGTTGGTCATCATGCCTTTGTCGGGACACCATAGTCACCATATCACATTTGTCATACCCTTATCGTCATTCCAGCTTCGTCACCACATTGCCTTCAGGCTATGTTGTCATGCCGCCATCGACATAGAGTCGTCGACATAGCGTTTCATATTTTTGTCGGCATGCCGGATTCATGCCATTGTCATCGCTGCTGGTTGCTCCCTACAGTCTTGAACAATTGGCCTGTACCGTACTTATTATTAAAAACAAACAATTGGGTGATGCACGTAAGCGGGGACATGAGCTCCAGCAATCTTTGTGAACATCAAAGTCAGTTCATTGCCTACAAGTTATTGTCATAATTCCTTCCCTTAGATGCCGTAGTCATTCCTCCATATGTCGACATCAGAGCGTGCTCCTATCGGCATGATCACGCTGCCATGTTTGAGCCGTCAGCGTCATGCAATTGTCAGTGCGTCGTCGTAACGGAATCATCGTGCTCTCGGGGTCGTTCCGTCGTCGTCATACTGTCACATACAATTTATATGTTGTCATGCCATTGTCGTCATGCCTTTGTCATCAATGCGGCGATGTCATTCTGTCGTCGTCTTAGCGTCGTAATTCTACGTTTGTCAATAAATGCTTTCGTACAATCGGCGTCATATTGACCCTTTCTGTGGAAACCCCGCGGGCGCTACCATTTTTGATAACGTGGGGACGCGACCATTTCTTGCCTCAGCTGATTCTGTTGCCTCCATGTTTACAATGAATGTACGTACATGACGCCCTGTGCGGCTCAGGAAACCTCTATTTAGGGAGATATTGTAGACGCTGACTGGGTGGTCGACAATGAACTTTGGCCTCAGCTTCAGAGGACACGTAAAAGCGCTTTCAAAGCTCATTAAGCTTGTCCAAACGGCGTGAGCAGCGTATATGGTACTTGTGCTAAAAACGAGGCTAAAAATGTATTCAAAGCTTTCCATTTAGGAATTGAATCTGGATCAGTGCGTTTTGATCTTCGTTCTTTATTGGGCAAATACTTCGAAGCAGTGGCTTGACACGTTTTTGACTCAGTGAAGTTCCTGGGTGTGGTCACTATCTGATTATTTTCTGCCTAATCGCTCACGGGTGTGCTTAGTTGAAATAGATTTGTTGTTGCTGCACACAAGACGTGGAACGTAGATGTTGTGTTGTTTGTAATAGCTTGTAACAAATATGTCATATCGGTAATAGCTTGCAGCAAATATGTAGTATCGCTAGTAACTCGCGTACTCGTGTGGACACTCACGAAACATTCAGCTTCGACCATTTGTGTGGTGTCCCTGTAGTCGCTGTTACCCATGCTTTCGCGCATAGATTAAATTGTGCGCCCATATACACATTCTTAGTACATTGGCGATAGAGCGTGCGTAAGTTTGCGTACGAGTTGGGGTAGATGTGTGTAGGTAACGTGCACGAAACTCATCATTCATTCATCATCAGCCTATATTTATGTCCACTGCAGGACAAAGACCCCTGCGATCTCCAATTACCCTTGTCTTGCGCTAGCTGATCCCAACTTGCGCCTGCGAATTTCCTAGCTTCATCAATCCACCTAGTTTTCTGCCGTCCTCGAAACTCACTATGCCAGAAAGCGGCGCTACTCCCTTTGTCATTCTTCACCAAGCGGTACTCACTCTTGCCGACTTGACGAGGTTGAAGTGTTTTCTTTGAAGGATAGCGATACAACGCTGACACAAATTTTTGTGAAAAATATTTTTTATCCACTAGGAAAGTCGCACATTGATAAAGGCCGACAACACAGGCAACGGTCCGTGGAGTTGGTCACATATATTCATTCTATTCCTTAATATGCCAGTCACTATTTTTGAAGCCAACTACTACAGACGTCTTCAATCGATAACTCCACATTTTGCAGCATGAATGGAGCACAGTGCGTGAGCGAAAACCAAGTTCCATTTCCAACAGCTAATCGCACAGAAACAGGGCAGAAGCGGTAATGGTTTTCAATAACTGCGCTCTCGCCGAGGCAACGTATGGCGCGCCGCCGCAAGCGCCACCTCGTTTCTCAAGAACAAACTACTCCGCAAAAAGGGTCAATAGTCGTTGTCATTCCTGCATCGTCATACTATTATAATAATTTTAGCACTTTATTGCATGGTCGCCATCCCATTGTCGTCATTCCAACTCCGACGTTTCATCGTCATGCCGTGGCCGCCCTACCACCGGCGTCATTCGAGCATTGGCATTACGTTGTCGTCACGCTGTCGTCATGCTATTGACGCTTTTCTCGGAGCAGTTTGCTTTATGGGAACGAGATGGCGCTTTCGGCCGCGCGCCATACGTTGCCTCAGCGAATGCGCACGAACACGAAACCATTACTGCTTCTGCCCTGCTACTGTGTGATAAGCTGTCGGAAATGCAAGTGCGTGTTCGCTAATTCACTGTGCCCAATTCATGCTGCAAAATGTGTAACGATAAAGGGAAGACGTGCACGGTAGTTAGCTGCAAAAATAGTGATTCGCATATAAAGATGAAATATGAGGAATATGTAAGGAACGGAATGAACCTGTGTCGCCACTGCTTCATTAGGTCTGCCTGTGTTGCTGGCCATTCGCGATGCACGGCTTTCTTAGAGGATAAAAAAAGATAATTCATCCGCCAGCGCTGTATAGCTAACCTCCAAAGAAAGGACTTCAACTCCGGAACGTCGGCACTTAAGAGTGAGTGCCGCTCGTTACAAAAGGTAGTGGCACCTAATGGCATAGTAAGTTTCTCGTACGTTACCTACACACATCCTATCCCACTCGCAAGCAAACTTACCACCCCTCCCCTATCGCCAACGTATCAATAATAAATGAATGGGCTGTGACTTGAATCAATGTGCCGTAGCATGAGTCACGACGACTACGCCGACAAGAGTCGAATGTTGGAAGTTGAACATTTCGTGACGGTCCACAGAGTAAACGAGGGTCTTGCGATTATATGTCTTTTCTACAAGCTACCTCAAAGTACAGAACATTAGCATTCCAAGCTTTGTGTGCAGCAAGAACAAATCTATCGCTGCAGAGCACACCCGCGAGTCATTAGGCTCATAATAAACAATGAGATAGTGGGCGCACCGAGGAACTTTACTGAGTCAGAAACATGACAAGCCGCTGCTTCAAAATGTTTGACAAATAAGGAAGAGCACATTGATCCTGATTTAATTCACAAGCGCAAAGTTTGGACAGCTTGGAATTCATTTCTAGCCCCACTATTAGTACAAGTACCGTATACGCTGCTCGCGCCGTTTGGAGAAGGCGTAATGAGTTCTGAAAGCACTTACATATGTCCTCTAAAGCTGTGGCCAAGGCTTCGTGTCGTCCACACAGTCACCGTCTACGATATCCGTCGGAACGAAGGTTTGCTGCGCAGCACCGGCGTCACGCGCTTGCATTGTAAACACGGAGGCAACGGAAGCAGCTGAGGCAAGCAATGGATGCGTAACCACATGATCAAACATGGCAGCGGCCACGGGAGCGCCGGGAAAAGGGTCAAAAGCCGTATTATCTTCGCCGTCACTCCAGCCTCGTCATCACGTGGTAGTGATGCCCTCGTCTTTACATCGTCGACGTCATTGTATCGTCGCATGCCATTGTGTTCACGGAGTCGTCACCATGCAGTGATCGTCAAGCCGTCGTGGTCGTTTTATCGCTGCCATTTTGGAGTAGTGATTGCTGTGTCATCACGCAGTTGTATTTTCGCCGTGCCTTAGTCGTTAGCCTATCGTCATTGCGCCATCGGCATAAACACATCTTCATACCAAAGAGGTCTTTCCATCGTCGTCGTTCCTTCGTCGTCAAGCGAGTAATGTACATTACTGGGTACCACAAGTTTATGTTTTCAGGTGCTTTTCCTGGGGAAATGTGTTCATCTAAATTGAGTGGTCTTAGAAACAAATGGTCGCTAAGCTGAAATGGCCGTTCTCGAGAAACACATATCACATCAGCGCCTAAATTGGTTACCACAGAGCATGGGATGCTTAGATATTTTGAAGTTTCCGGTTAAAGAATTAAAATTCCTTTTCCTGGATGTAATTCAGCACATGTGCACATAACGAATACATAAGGTAATAAGGCAAAAAGCTATTAAAATAGGGGAAGAGAACGGCCTGGCTCACGTGCCTAACACGTGTGGCTGTGGTGACAGAAATAAGAAAGAGCGTGTGACCTTTGTTTCGTTAAGGAGTAGCGAGGGATACATATATCAAGCCGATTGCGGTCATCTCCGAACAACATAACGTGGCACGGTGAGCCCAATACTGGACTAGGAAAATACCTCTTAGTGCAGTGACTAACTTTGTCTCACTAATGAAAACACTTATACTCCTGATTTTGTGGGTGGTCATAAAGAAGGGCTGCGGAAGTTTCTACCCAGTGTGAGTTTATCATTGGTTCAATATTTTGTCAAGGGTAATTTCAACAAACGACGCTTGTTGTGTGAAATATTCTGAGAACAGCTACCTCTCAGTCCGCCTTCCGTGACCGTAAAAGTCTCTTTTGTACAAGATGTGCATTTCTTTAGGGACAACTTTGAAGACTATTAAAGGAACAGGTGCATAAAAACATTTTTCCATGAGCTTATCCCTCACTGATCTCCAAAAGAATTGTTATTGTAACATAAAATTGTTAAGCACTAGCCGAAGAGCATTAGCTGATCTTTATGTGCCTAGTGAAACATTCTCCAACTTCGTATCTCTGAGCCTTTATGTTCGGCGTTCCGCGGATAATGATGACGCTGTTTCATTAGCGTGCCCTGTGCGCCTTTTACAGCAAGTTCACTATGCCTGCAAAATCAGTAGCCTGTATGTTTCGAATGGGCCGCAACTCAAAAGGAAAAATACGGGTTATAGTACTGCCCGCGTGCCATTTTCGTAAATCTCGCGTAAAGGGCGCACATGGCATCAGCAGCAAACCAGCATACAACGTATAGGGGGACCCATAACTAAATAATTCAGGCTTTCAGACTGTCTGTTCACTGTGGTGGTTAATGACGCGCCACCACGTAGACACCGGCCACGGACTTTCGCAAGCCGATCGGATGATCGTCCTCCGAAGCGTATAGAACCTCACGACGGAGGCCTGCGTTCCTTATAATGAGAAGATTGGACAGCCATATAATTGACCGGCAGCTGTAACGTAGTCCAACATAAAAGGAAATCACCTGTCAAACCCCTTTATGTTAGAGCCTAGTGCAGTGGCGCCAACTATTTACGATGTGAACAATAACCCTTACAAAGGTGGCACAGGTTGCATAAGCAGGAGAACAAGAAAAAAAGTTATATATCAGGGCGAAAGATTAGGTTATTGAGATGAATTAGGGTGCGTGAGGCGTGGGAACAATGTGGGTGGCATACTATGTTTAAGAAAATGCCATGCCACCATAACAATACTTCAGGCAGCAACATATTGCGACAGTAGAGAGATAAAGTGTGTGTTTTAACTGCGAAGCATTTCTTGGCGAACATTTGCCAGTTTGAGAGTATCTATCTATCATCTATCTATCTATCTATCTATCTATCTATCTATCTATCTATCTATCTATCTATCTATCTATCTATCTATCTACTCCTACTTATCTAGCCGTCTACGTCTTGGTGCTCTCATAGTCGTTTCGTTAAATTGGTAAGTACCAAAATTGGCATAGCATGACGAGAGTGCATGATGAACCTAATCGATACGTCATGTCTTGAATGACATGACATGCATGTCATGTAGGTCATGAAACACCCGCCTATGTCTTGGTGCTATCCTCGTCGTTTCGTTAACTTTGTAGGTACCAAAACAGGCACAGTGTGACAAGAGTGTATGACGAGCATAAATGATAGGTCATGACAAGAATATCATGACATGTCCAGTGATGCGGCATACCCAGCTCCCACCACACTGCTTCGCATAACATTGATTCTCACAGGGCGTGGGATCTGCCGGCTTTTTTTAACTCGAGCCCTTTTTAAAAAGCCTACAAATGTTACAGGAGTTACGTTGCCGATGGCAAATTATCCGTTCAGACAGCCTTCATTTGCAAGAATAACCGAAGCATCCATTACCCATTTGAATCAACTGCAATAATTACTTCCAAGTGGCATAATATATTTAAAAGCTGAAGATAATCGCCCAAAAACTGTGGTTCCTGCTTCTACATTACAATATGGCGATGAACCCCGAACCTAATCACCTCAAATTATTCCTTCAATTTACCTGATTATGTACGCGGCACCATGAAATGCGTTTTTTTTTGGTGCGTCCAACCCTTGTGTGCGGAAGCGTGGCGTAAAATAAAGTGGCCGTGTTCCCTCTTCCCACGAACTGATTCCGATTGGCGCTCTGCGCAACTACCAATTGAGAGCTTATGAACGCGTTAAGGGCCTCGTGTCACAGAGAATCCGGTGTCAGTGTCAGCGTTGGTGGTATTGGTAGTATGGCCTATACACAACCTACAAACATGATAGCGTCGCAGTGTAATTTGAAGATACGGGGAATCATAATTCTGTTGTGCGCCAACTGAAACCCAAACCCCGTTTCTAGTTGCCGTTTGAAGTCTGTCTTATACCTGTGTCACACGGGCATATTTGGAAGGCCTTCCAGTCAACGGCCTTCGAAACGCCACAACTCCATCGACTCAAAGGAGTTGTCGCGCTGCTACACGGCACATTTCAAAGGCCGTTGAGTGGTTCAGGCGTTTCTCGCAAAATTGTGTGGCGCTGCGGATTTTTATTTTCGTTTTCATGTCACCAAAAGTTAAACAACATTAAAACCACTTAAAAGCACTATAATTTCTTTTATGTTTGTTTATACGGCGAAATGGCGGCGATATGACGGCAGCCGGCAGCCCATTGAGATAGAGGGAGAGTCTACTAGACAACATAGAGAAAGGAATGAACACAAGCACGTCGCTGTTGTCGAGAGTATGTACAGTTTGCACATGTCAAGTGGTAAAAGTACTTTATTGAATAATTAATAACACTCATATATAGTATTTTTAGAGCATTTTGGTTCGATTTGTTCTTTCTAACCATGAGTACGAGCACACTGTGAACGAGAGGGCATGTTCGCGCTGTTTCCGCTTCCGTAGCTCAAAGGCCATCGAGATTTCGATAGAGTTGTGGAGTGCTCCGTTGACTCGATAGACTATTGACTCGACGGCCTTCGAAACCGCTCGTGTAGCAGTTCGAACTTGACCTTCGAGTCAACTGACTATCGGTTGGAAGGCCTTCGAAACGCCCGTGTGACACGGGTATTAGTGGGAGTGTCTTGCAACACCATCCTGATGGCGCTCGCCTCCGTCTTCGCGCTCGCGCCCACGCTCGCGCCCGCCGTGCGGGAACAAACAAACCAACAATCCAGAAAGCTCGCCTTCATGCATAACGTTCGCCGCTAGCATTTCCGGGTAAACATTACGGTTACATAAGCTGCAGTGGTGGAGAGAAGCACATGTAAAACATCGGGCTTCTAATCCGACGGCGGTAGGTTGTCATCCTCCTCCAGTCCACTTCACTTTCCCGGCAAAAAATTGCTGAGGGCTAGTGGAGCTATGCTAGTCCAGGTGCAACCAAATTAGGAAGGCCCACTAAGCTTCGACAACGGCACTCCACAACCAGAACAGGAATTGGCATCCCCGGTGCAGTATTCGGGCACTACCTGCCTTATGGCATCTGTAATGAAACCAGATTGCCCTCAGTCCCAATCGGCCGCGGAGTACCTGAACAAGGCTGCGGTGAGACATCCGGCATGGCAGAGGGTGCTAAGAATCTCTGGATCCGGACAGGCCACCACTCAACATTGAACCTGGCAATGTTCAACACGCGCACATTTTCGAGTGAGGCTAGCTGAGTTTGAGGAATTATCAGGCATTACCTGGGATATAATTGGCCTTATAGTGAAGTTAAAAGAACTGTTGAGGCTTATACAGTGCTGGCTAACGGCCACATCCTCTGCTACAGAGGCCTTCCAGATAAAAGAGAATACGGGGTAGGACTTCTAATCCATAAGGACATACCAGGCAACATTGACGAATTTACAGCATTAATGAGAGGGTAGTTGTCGTCATAATAAAACTTCATGGGAGGTATAGAATGAAGGTCGTACAAGGCTACGCCCCAGCCTCCAGTCACGATGATGAAGAAATAGAACAGCTTTGATGTTGAATTAGCGATGAGAAAGGTGCAAACTCAATATACTGTAGTGATGGGCGACTTCAATGCAAAGGTGGGGAATAAGCAGGCTGGCGAGCAAGCAAATGACAACTACGGCATCGATTCTAGGAACACTAGAGGAGAGATGTTGGTAAAATTCGACGAAAGGAATAGGCTCCGAATAATGAATACCTTCTCCAGGAAGCGCAACAACAGGAAGTGGACCAGGAAAAGCCCCAATGGAGAAACAAAGCATGAAATAGATTGCATACTCTCTGCCGATCCCAGCATAGTGCAGGATGTAGAAGTGTTAGGTAGGATAAAGTGCAGTGACCATAGGTTAGTGAGGTCTAGGATTTCTCTCAATTTTAAGAAAGACAGAGTAAAATTCGTCAAGAAGAAACACGCCAAACTAAACGCAGTAAGGGTAAAAGCAGACCTATTCAGGCTAGTGCTCGCAAACAAATGTGCAGCTGTAGAACAGAGAGATGAAGATAACATAGAGGTAATGAATGAAACCGCAACTAGGTTGATCTCAGAAGCAGCAGTTGAAGTGGGAGGTAAGGCACCAAGGCAACCAGTAGGTAAGCTTTCCCAAGGAACAACGGACCTCATAAAGAAACAAAGCATCAAAGTGCCAAACTAAAGATATCAGATAGAATTCGCTGAACTATCACAACTTATCAACAAGAAGAAAATAAGGCAAATTCAAAAATTTAACGTGATACTGATTGAGGAAGCCGTGAAATATGGACGCAGCTATAAAACTTGGCATAGGTCAAGGCAAGATGTATGTACTGAAAGATAAGCAGGGTAATATCATCAGCAATTTTGATGATATAGTAAAAGCAGCGGAAGAATTCTATACCGACCTTTACAGGACCCAGGGCAGCCAGGCTACCTCATTCTAAGTAGTGAGAAACAGGATACAGAGGTTCCTTCTATAACTAGCGATGAAGTTATAAGGGTCTTGCAAGACATGTCGCCAACAAAAGCGGCAGGAGAAAACGGAATAACAATCGATTTATTCAAAGCTGGAGTAGACATCGAGCTTGAAATGCTTGCGGCCCTTTATACGTAATGCCTCACGACTTCAATGCCAAGATTATACTAATGCATAAGAAGGGAGACGTTAGAGAATGGAAAAAATAATAGGCCCAATAACTTGTTTTCAGTATTGTATAAACTATTCACCAGGATAATTTGCAAAAGAATTAGGGTACCTAGAGAACACGCTGGCTTCAGGAAGGAGTATTCTACAATGAAACACTTCCATATGTTATCAATCAGGCAATTCAGAAATCTGCAGAGTCCAATAAGCCTCTCAATAAGGCTTTCATAGAGTATGAAACAGCATTTGATTCAGCAGAGATGCCAGCAGTCATTTGGGAACACAGCAGAATATTTGGGAACTTTCGGTCCCGGTGGGAATCGAACCCGAGCTTGCGGCGTGCCATACGAGCATGCTTCCCCGATGCCCAAGCGGCTCCACGGTTCTGGTTGACTAAAGCTGTGCTTATAACTGGCGACAACTTGGCTATGGAGCCGATTACACCTGTTTTGCTACGCCCCTTCGTGTAGTTCTCTACCGAAATAATCTTTAGCTATGCAGGTTAAATGAAAATGTTAGAGTAACTTGCACCTATTTAATGCAAGATAATAATTTAAAAATAACAAAAAACGTTGCCGCGTCGAAGGAATTGCGTTTCATGCTATTCAATACTTTGTGGTTTTCTGGTGCCCGTGTCTCTTTCCCATCACCTTTAAGCAAATATGGCGGCTCCGGGTTGCAGCACGTCAGCGTCGCCTCCCGACGCACGTCCACAGAGTTCTGTGACCCCAGGCGCTGTGCATATCTGTGACAAGATTTTTCGAACGAAAAGCTGCCCACGCAGGCCAAGAAAGTCGCGTACAACGTACAAGCGCGACCTGCAGCTGCCTATGACAGATGCATGTCGGAAGGTGAGCGAGCTGACTGCAGTTAGCGAACGCAGTGTGTACCGGAATAAGCGCGAAATAAAGTGTGGCACATTGAAGTCACCGAAGCGTTAACAGCCGCGTTTCCCAGCCACAGACACCAATGCCAGAACTGGAATAACGAGACTGCAACTTCAAGACAGTTTGTCCCTCGCCACGCTACGAAGAAAAGTGCACCAGTATTTCCTGCGAAATTAAATTTCTACAGCTGCAAAACTTGCTCCAGATGTGACCAGTAACAGTGACATGGATATGTCTAAAATGTGTGTACGTAAGGCTCCTCAATGACATTGGCTTTCCTCGAGAGAAACGCCTTCACCGTGTGGCAGTGGCAGACCTGCGTACCATCCGGGAACTTCGCACCCAAAAGCGGTATGTACAATAATCGACCCTTTTTGCAAGTTTTATAGTGTATGAACAAATAAGTTATTTTTTATCACCCCGTAAACCTGAACCTTTAATTGTTCCGTAAAAAGATTTCTTCCGAGACGCAAAAGAAGCGAACTCCGTTGGGATGTACTTGTTAGCATAAAAGATTGACTGCATATCTGCTTGCTTCGTAGCAAATGACGTTGATAGACGATTGTCTTCTGCATCCCCTGATGCATAGCACCCTCTCTTCTGCCCCCTCCCACCCCTCACGCTCTTCCCTTCCTATCTCACTCCTCCCATGATGGATGCAATGGAGGTTTTGCTGAACTCAATTCAAATTTCCCGCGTTCGCCCTGCTCTTGCTCCATCTGTTGGGACCTTTAATTGCTGTTTGCTTAAAGCCGTCGACAGAACCGCGGCTTCACTCGATTTGTTTTTAACACGTACCGTCTCTCCGACACCATATATAACGCGTTGATTTTTTTTTTTCATTTGCAGCGTTTCTTCCGAAGTCTGGTAACAGCAGTATTCCTTAAAGCGGTTGTCGATTTCGTCTCTCTCTTACTATTTGTGTTTCTCTTTCTTTCTCTCTCTCTTTCTTTAAGTGTATCTCTCTTTCTCTATCTCACTCTTATTTTCTCTTTCTCTCGCCAATAGCAAGTTCTGTCACAATCGTTGGTACAACGCAATGATATGGTTCCCATAAATGAATGTTCCACAAGCGTGGATGTATAGAATAAAACAACTAATAATTCTATGCAATAACGAAAGAAGTGAGTGTATTGCCTAGTCGTTATGACGCTCGCCTTCGCACCGTGGGCACGCGGGTTCGAATCCCACCTCGGCAAGAAAGCTTATTTAATTATTTATTACTTTCGCTCTCTGTCTGTCTCTCTCTCTTTGTCTCTTTGCACCTCCTCTCCTCATGCTTGGTTTTGGCCGGGCGGTTGAATCGAGTGACAGACAGAGACAGACTAAGTTATCGCGTTAGGGTACCTCAACAAAGACTATCGTCTTCAAAAATGGTAGCGCCCAAGCTTTCGCTGCTCACAAAAACTCTGTGTGCACAAAAGCGAGTGTTGTTGCTTGACAGTTCGGTGCGTTGTTTATCCTCGCGGAATAGCGTTGCAAGTGGTGGCGTTTTAATTGTTTCTTCTTTTTTCTTTTCTGGGGTTTTTACTTGCTAAAACCAGTTCTGATTATGAGGCACGCCGTAGTGGAGGGCTCCGGATTAATTTTGACCACCTGGGGTTCTTTGACGTGCACTACAAAGCAAGCACACGGGCGTTTTTGCATTACGCCTCCATCTAAATGCAGCCGCCACGGTCGGGATTCGATTCTGCGATCTCGTGTTCGGCAGCGCAACGCCTTAGCTGACTGAGCCACCCCGGCGGGTGGTGGCGTTTTAAATGCGAAGCATTTCTTGGCGAACATTTGCTACTTGGACAGTATCTATCTATCTATCCATCTATCTATCTATCTATCTATCTATCTATCTATCTATATATATATATCTATCTATCTAGCCGCCTATCTTTGTGCTCTCATAGTCGTTTCGTTAACTTGGTAGATGGCGAAATTGGCATACCATGACAGGAGTGAATGATGAACTTAAGCAATAGGTCATGACATGCGTGTCATGTAAGCCATGACAATGACCCAGTGAAAAAAGATTAACACTCAAAAACCACTGAATTGGGTGGTTCGGACGTGGATACTGAGTGAAGGAAACACTAAAGGAAGATGGTAGATGTCATAGTCATGACCATGACTGAGCAAAAATGACAATGACTCCGCGAAAAAAGATTAACACTCAAAAACCACTGGAATGGGCTCTGACGTGGATACTAAGTGAAGGAAACACTAAACAATGATGATAGAAGTCATAGTCATGACCATGACTATGCAAAAACAATGACTCAGCGAAAAAAGATTAACACTCAAAAACACATAAATTAGTTCGGACGTGGATACTAAGTGAATTAAACACTAAAAGTTGCTTGTAGATGGTACTAAGTGAAGGAAACACGAAAGGATTGGTAGAAGTCATATTCATGAGTGTGATTCAGCTTAAATAACAATGGCTCAGCGAAAAAAAGATGAATACTAAAGAGCCACTCAAATGGGTTCTGACGTGGACAGTAAGGGAAAGAAACACTAAAGTATTATGGTAGAAGTCATAATCATGACCATAACTATACAAAAATGACAATGACTCAGCAAAAAAGGTTAACACTCAAAATCAACTGAAATGGTTTCTGGCGTGGGTACTAAGTGGAAGAAACACTAAATATGCTGGTATAAGTCATAGTCATGAGCATGACTGAGGCTTTCCCCTTAAGATGTCTTCCTCATCATTAGCCTGTATATATATCCACTGCAGGACGAAGGCCTCTCCCTGTGTTCTCCAAGTACCCCTGTCTTGCGGTAGCTTCTTAGCACCCTCTGCCGCATAGCAGGTCTGACTGCCGCCTTGGTCAAGTGCTCCGCAGCCTCTGGGGACTGAGGCCCATGGGTTAATTGTCGGAGTCATGAGGGAGGTAGTGGCCGAATACTGCAACAGGGAGGCCAGTTACTGTTCTGGTTAGGGAGTGACTTTGATGAAGCTTAGTAGGCCTTCCTAGTTTGTTTGCACCTGAACTAGTATAGCCCCACTAGCTCTCGGCAATAACTTTTTTTCTTGCCGGTGTCAGGCACCACTCCATGCCTGAAAATGTGGTGGGCTGGAGTAGGATTCCAACTCACGACCTTCAGATTTGAGGCCGGGTATTCTACCTCTGCTCCACGCCCCCGGTCAAGAATGTAAATTGGGCAAAAATAACCGGACAAGAAAGAAAGAAGGACCTACAGAACACTGGTTTGCTCACGGCAAAATTTATCAAGGACAGAGGTGCTGGTGGCAATCCACCAGCAGAAGAGTGCCAGCGAAGCTAAAAAACCACCGCAACAAACAGGTGGGAGGGCAGGTAGGTGAATTGCCTCGAAGTCCACGCCGAAACAGAAATATATGAATGTTAAGGGCCGCCGAGTGCGACCGTGACTTTCATCATCAGCCTATATTTATGTCGACTGCAGGACGAAGGGCTCTCCCTGAGATCTCCAATTACCCCTGTCTTGGGCTAGCGGATTCCAACTGGCGCCTGCAAATTTTCTAACTTCATCACCCCACATAGTTTTCTGCCGTCCTCGACTGTGCTTCCCTTCTCTCGATATCAATTCCGTAACTCCAATGGTCCACCGGTTATCCATCCTACGCATTACATGGCCTGCCCAGCTCCATTGTTTCCTGTTAATGTCAACTAGAATATCGGCTATCTCTGTTTGCTCTCTGATCCACACCACTCTTTTCCTGTGTATTAACATTAGGACTAACATTTTTCCTTCCATTGCTCTTTATGCGCTTCTTAACTTTTTCTTACCTACACCTAGATCTCTTAGGTGTAGAAGATCTCTTAGGTGTAGCTAAAGGGACTCCTGAGGACTCATGACATGAATGTCATGACATGTAGGTCATGAAAGTGCCGCCTATGTCTTGGAGCTCTCATGGTCGTTTCGTTAACACGGTAGGCTGCCCGCAGACTGGTTCACATATAATCGATTCCCACAGGGCGTGGGATCTACCGTTTTTTTTTTGTGGCTGCATGTCGTGCCTCACCACAATTTGATGCCGGCTTTGCAGCTCACGCCAATCACTTGGCCAGCGTTTGTTCGCTGCGCAGTACAATATGGTTGAATTATTGCGTCTCATAAACATGCGGTGGCTTGATATTGCTTCATCATAATAGCTGAGCACTGCAAGTTCACTCAGTCCTTCGCCGGTATTGAGAACTTTCGAGCTGTGTATGCCTGGAGACATGCTTCAATTCTTTTCGTTGTTTGTTTCTTTCTTGCAGGCACATATACTACGTTGACGAAGCTTTGGTCAACGCTGGACATACAAAAGAAAAGGTCTGGGCGGACAATAATGTCGTTACACGCGAGGATGCTTTTCGGGAAGGTTTCGCGCACCCAGCGGCAAAGGTGGCATGCTGATCCTATTGCACGCCGGTAGCGAGGATGGCTTTGTAAATGGTGCTTGCCTCGTTTCCTGAGCAGCGAAAGGAGCTGGTGACTACCACAAAGGAATGGCTGGGCCATGGTTAGAGAAGTGGTTCTCTGAGCAGCTTCTACCAATCATCGAACCACGCAGCGTTATAGTAATGGACAATACACCCTACGACAGTGTTCAGATCGAGAAAGTTCCGACAGCATCAACACGAAAGGTTGACATCCAGTTTTGGCTAACCGAGAAAAGCATCGCGTTTTCTCAGGGTCAAATAAAGCCAGAGTTGCTGGAGCTCGTCAACCAACACAAGATGTTTCCGGCCTATCGCGTGGATGTGGTTGCTAAGGGTGCCGGTCACGATGTCGTGAGGCTTCCTCCATACCACTTCGAGTTGCATCCGATCGATGGAGCCAGGTGAAAGGTTGTGTAGCAGCTAACAATGCCACATTCACCCTTGCAGCTGTCGAAAAGTTACTGCAGGAAAGCATCAATGTTGTTACTGCAGTCAAGTGGCTTAGGGCCTGTTCTCACGTTCAGATGATGGCAGAGGAATGCTGACAACGTGACGGCATCATTGACGCAAGCGTCTACAGTCTTGAAATTTCACTCGTATCAGATACGAGCAGCGAGAGTGATGCGAGTGACAGTGAGATGAGCGGAATGAAAGAGCCGCTGAGAATGCGAGCACGATCGCAGAAGCCTCTGCAACATCCTGTTTTGTGCTTGGGCTTTTGCCTAAAATTTTTACTAATCACGCGGCATATGAAATAATGGACTGTGAGGTTTTACGTGCCAAAACCACAGTATGATCCCAAGGAACAGCGTAGAGTTCCACCCTGAAACATTGTGCACCAATTTATGTTTTTCCTTTTGATTTTGAAAGCTTTCCCTTAGGCTTAACCAAGCGGGCACCGAAACTACGTGAACAAATGCATTCTTTGACGTGCACCAAAATTTAATGTACGGGCACTTTTACATTTTGCCCATATGGACATTTGGCCACAATAATCGAACCAGCGAGCTTGCGCTTTGCAGCGCATAGCTACCAATTCGCCGTGGTGGGCGCAGGACATATGCATTTCGATGGCGGACATAAGAGTTGAGGGAATAGTTATTAATAGTTCTGGAGTGCTGCAATCATCTGGAAAGAAAGTTTCTATAAAAAAAGACTGTGACTTCACTCCTAACAATGAAACAGATCGCATGGCTTGTCGCAGCGCGGTGTGCCGCGCATTGCATATATATAATGCGCTGCAAAGCGCACAGTCGGAGGCATTTTCCAAAAGTTACAGGAATAGTGTATTCTGCAGAATATTTTAACTCAAATTGAGTTCGTACGTAGCTCCAACGGCCATTTCTTAATGTTTCTGGTTGCTCGCAAAATAACAAATTTTTAAGTATTGACATATATATATATATATATCAGCTTTCCATAAATATGATGCCATATACGCATGATTAATCCTTACAATGCCTTAACACGGCTAATATATATCCATCACGTGCATGTAGGAAAGCAGTCATCGAAAACGCCCATTTGCGGAAAGCGCTGGCGCAACCGAAAACATAAACCGAAAACTAAAACCTCGGGTGAAACGTTCAGACTAGTTGGTGCAGTAATACATGTGCATAGACTTTGCCCACGTAGCCTTCGCTTCACTGCCACAGAAAGTTGTCGCCAGGTATAATGCGTGCGTCATTGCGCACGTCACATTTCAGATATCAGGCAGACTAAACGTGTGGCCTAGTGCGTGCGCCATTGGACACGTGATGGTGCAGCCAATGGGGAGGAGGTGCCACCACGTCATGAATGTAAACATCAGCGCATAAAATGAAAAAAAAAGCAATAATATAGAATTGAGCGGCCCTGAGCGGTCGTTAGAGTTATGAACTAGTCGCGGGCAAGCGCGTACGTTGAGACGCTTGGCACGTTTTCATTTGGCCTTACCGAGGCGTAGTTAACACGCTGACGAGAGCTTGCGTGGAGAAGGAACGAGCGAAAAAAAATATTTCACCAAAAGGAATTTAATGTGTTCCTATTACCACACGGGGACAGCACCCAGCGGGCGAGAGGGAATGCAAAAGCAAGTACAAGATGCCGTACGTGGTCAAGAAACTGCAATGATAACGCAAGATCGAAGCCATGCAGCAACAACCGGACCCGGACAGCTCTCCGCCGCGACGAGCGCCGCCGAGAGGCCCCGCGGGGAATCAAAGCGGCGCGATAGCAGCCGCAAAAGGGACGACAGCAAAAGAGGCAGGAGGGCCAGTCGCCACAGACCGTCGCAGTCGAGGGAGGGAGGCTCCTGAGCCGACGCAGTCAAGGCAAACATGGAGAGAAGAGACAACCACCGGCGCAAAACGCCGCGAAGAAGATCCAAGAAGTGAACGGGATGGAGAAAGCCTTGAGAGACGAGAACGAGAAGCTAAAGAGGAGAATCGCCAATCAGGACGCAACCATCAAGAAAATGAACGAGAAGCTAGCGACATTAGTTGTGATGCAGCAACAGCAGCAACAGCAGCAGCAGCAGCCGACGCCCGCACAACAGAGGAAACAAGAGATCACAGAGGACGAACCAGAGGTTGAGGTAGACCCGAGAGCCACGATAGCGGCAGGACCGGCTCCCAAGAGGAGAGCCATGGAGGGCGCCAAAAAACGAAAGATAACGGAGAGAATCGAAAGACAGGGCGACAGACTCGACCATGTTGAGGCGACCAACAAGGTAACCAACGAACGCCTCACCGCGCTCGAGCAAATGGTTCAGCAGATGACAACCAACATTCAGAGCAGGATCCAGAACATGATAGCGCAGATGCAAAAAACAGCTGCAGGCGCACATACAGGCATAAGTGCAACGTATGGAAGCAGATAATTATGGCCGGGACAGCTCGTATAGCAGTAACCACACCACTAGTGAGAGAGCTCTTGGTGTGGCACTGGAATTGCAACGGCTTTACCGGCAAGAGAGCGCTGCTGCTGCAACACTTGCAGCAACAAACGAGGAAACCAGACGTAATAATGATACAAGAAACACACAGCGAAGAGACACCCAGACTCCCGGGCTACCGATCGCACGACAGCCCGCCGAGCGAAAGGGACACGTCCAAGGGCAAGGGCCGAGGGGTCTGCACCTTCGTTGGGAAAGGGATCACCTTCATGGAACACGAACTGATCGGCAGAAGCGCCATCGAACACTGCACGGTGGAAGTAATCACGGGCAAGAAGAGGAAAGAGAACACTTTCCTGGTGAACGTCAACAGCAATCCGTCTCACAGACAACAGAAGTTCAAGGAACTATTTCACAAGGCGAGTACAGTCGCGGGTAGCAATACGCCCATATTGTGCGGAGACTTAAACGCTCCGAACCAAGACTCGGGCTACCAAAGAACGACGGTCAAGGGAACAGAGCTAATGCAAGATGCCACCGATGTGGGAATGGACCTAATCACGGATCCGGTCTTTCCCACCAGGATCGGCACCTCGGTTACGAGAGATACCACTCCGGACCTTACCTTCGTCAAAACCGATGGAAGAACGAGAGAAGCGGAATGGAGAAAGACGGGCCAAGAGCGGGGCAGCGATCACTACATCGTGGAGGTCGTCGTACCGCTCGAAGGCCAAGGCAACACCGGCATAAGGAAGCACCGCATTACGGACTGGGACGCCTTTCGAAAGGCACTACCCGCGGTGCAATTGGACATTACGGACATCGAACAATGGGCGGCTAACGTCGTTGAGATGACAGAAGGAGCCACCAAACAGCTGGAGACGGACGAACGGATAGACAAGACGGACAGTCGGCTGGCCCACCTGATAGAAGCCAAGCAGTCCATAAAGGCGAGGAGGCAGAAGCAACGAACTAACCGAAGTCTAAGCAAGAAGATCGCCGAGCTCAACAGGTAGATCGAGGCCCACTGCAAAGTGCTATGCACCCAACAATGGAACGAGGCCTGCAATGAAGCCGACGGACAGTTACACAAGGGCAAGACGTGGAACATCTTGCGGCAACTCCTCGACGAAACAAAGACCAAGGGCCACCAACACAACAACCTGGCCAGGATCCTACACAAGGCAATCTGCGAACACAGGCAGGACGAGATCAAGAGGCACTTGGACGCCAAGTACCTACCGACCACGCCCACGGAAAGACACCCGGATTACCAAGGCAACGAGAACGAGACGCTAGATCGAGACATGGGAAGTCAGAGCTGCCCTGCAGTATCTCAATGGCAGGTGCGCCGCGGGTCCCGACCGAGTGACTAACAGAGCGCTCAAGAACCTCAACGAAATGGCCATCGAAACGCTCACGAACTTTTACAAGTGCTGGCATGATGGAAGGCTACCCAAGCAATGGAAAGCAGCCAAGACGATCCTCATCCCCAAGCCTGGCAGGCCACCCAACATAGAGAACCTCAGGCCGATCTCGCTCACTTCGTGCGTGGGAAAGGTCCTCGAGCACGTTCTCATGAACAAGTGGCAGCGTTACCAGGAAGAATCGGAGCTCTACCCAAATTCTATCATCGGGTTTCGGAACAAGCTCGGGACGCAAGACGCCATGATCTTACTGAAGAACGAGATCATCGACGATATGACGGGCACCAAGGACAACAGAGCCATACTCGGGCTGGAACTGCAGATCGCCTTCGGTAAAGTGAGACACTCGGCTATCCTGGCCCAAGTATCCAGGCTAAACATGGGCAGGGAGACATACGAGTACATCAAGGACTTCCTGATGGAACGGACCACAGAAATCTGCGCGGGAGACCTGCAGCTCAAAGAGAAGACGCTGGACAGCGTTGGAACCCCGCAGCGCTCGGTGATCTCCCCGTTACTCTTCAACCTCTTGATGATCGGGGTGGGCAACCGGCTAGAAAGAGTAACGGGAGTCTGGCACACCATCTACGCCGACGACGTTACGCTATGAGTACCGGCAGGAAGCGACGGACACATCGAGACAACGCTGCAAGAAGCGGTGAACGCCGTCGAGGAGCAACTGGACGGGTATGAACTCGTCTGCTCTCCGCCAAGTCATAGCTGCTGGTGATTCCACCGAAAGGAGCGGGCAGGAAAAGAAAGAATATGGAAGTCAAGTACGAGTGTCCCAAGATCACGATCAAGACGGCGGTAGGACAAGTAATACCGGAGGTCGAGAAGATTCCAGTGCTCGGGCTGCTCATCGAGCGAAATCGAGTCAATGGTGAAACGGTGAACAAGCTCGCGGGCAAAGCGGCCGGGACAACGAGACTCATCAAGAGGGTGTTTAACAAAAGAGCGGGGTTGAAGCAGGAGAGCCTGACTAGGCTCGTTCAATCCTTTGCAGTTAGCCAAATAACGTACATCGTCGCCTTCCACAACTGGAGGCCGAGTGAACGTAACAAGATAGACGCCACCATACGCAAGGCGTATAAGGCGGCACTAGGTCTGCTCGCGAGCACGAACACCGAAAAATTCATGGCGTTGGGAGTACACAGCACGCTGGACGAAAAGCCGAGGCACATAGAACGGCGCAACTCGAACGTCTCTCTGAAACGAGAACCGGAAGACAGATACTGCGCTGACCTTGGCCTCCAGCCGAGGGAAGGCAAGCAGCAGAACAGCGTACCCCTACCGGATAGCATCAATAGAAAGCTCAGGGTCTGCCCGATCCCGAAGAACGTGAACCCCGAGCACAACAAGGAGCGGAGGTTGGCGACGGCCAGGGCTCTCGTGTACCTCCACGCCAGAGAAGAAGGCGCCGTCTACGTGGACACGGTGGAGGCAGAGTATCGATGAAGCAGCGACGCATACGCTGCAGTGGTCGTCGGATCATCGACGACTGCAACGAAGACCGGAGTGAGCGTCTGGACTCGAGAAGCGCACCGGGCGCAGGCGGTGGCCATCGCCTTCACTAAAACGGCAGTAAAGAACTATGCCAAGGGTAGGGTATGTAGTGAGGACGCGCGCATACTGCGCAAGGTCGAAGACATCGGCCGCAAGAGTGCTGCGGTGATTAAGTGGTTTCTGGCCCACATGGGCAGTGACGTGTCGGAACGCGGAACGCGAACCACAACGAGACGGCCAACGCGGCCGCGCGGGGACTAACCAACCGCGCGGCTGCAAACACCGCCGACTCGGAGTGTTGGTCGCGGTACAGTGCCAAGGACAAGATGACCACCTTCAACGAAATAGTGAAATCGGTACAGACGGAACAAACAGACTATGCCACCACCTCACCCGGGGCTTACCCGGAAGGAGGCAATGTTATAGAGACAATTACAGACGGGGTCCCTGCTCACCCCGGTGCTAGCTAAGCACGTGTGTCCGAGTGTGTAGACGAGTGACGTGTGTAGACTGTGTGCGAACGAGAGAGCTACCGCGGCTCACATGCTTTGGGACTGTGGCGTAAATCCGAGGGAAGCCAGTGAGAAGACGACGATCCCGCCGCAGCTAGAGGCTGCAACGAGGATCTACGATCAAAATCGTGGATAAAAACCCGACATGTTGCAGTAATATATTAGACCTGTTGCTGACAAATCTGCCTGAAAATTCTGAAACCCACATGCTAGAGGAACTAAGCGACCATAATGTAGTGCATTGCGTTCTTATAGCTCTGATTCCTGATAAATCGACTACTACAAAAACAATTTTGAACTGCTCTAGGGCCGACTGCGGTAAAATGAATATTATGTTGCAGGAATTTCGCCTGACGTTTGAAGATCCCTACCACAGCCGCACAATTAATGAAAACTGGTTACTGTTTCGTGACAAACTAAAAGAAATTGAGTGTGCCTGCATACCAAAGTTAACAATTAAAACAAGCGACAATGCTCCTTGGTTCACGAAAGAGGTAAAGAGGTGTCTAAATAAAAAGAAAAGAGTATACCGCAGGGCCAAGCAAACAAACGCAGATCGGGACTGGGAAAACTATGAAGAGGCTTCAATTAGGGCTGAGGCTTCAATTGTTGCATCGAAAGACGAGTTTTTTAACCAAACTTTGCCCCGCTTATTGAGAACCAAGCCAGCAAAATTTTGGCAATACATAAATCCCAAGTCCGAATTCAAGACACCTGCGCTAAAGGATGAAAACGGTGACGTTGTGTCTATTGAAACCACAAGCGAACTATTTAACAAACATTTTGCGCAAGTATTTAGAAAAGAGGCTTCACTACGCGAGTTACCCGATGACGCTGACCCAGTAATACTTCACCAATGCCAATCGATTATAATAAGTGAAGCTGGTGTGGCATGCGCCATCGAGAGACTGCCGCAGAATAGTAGTCCGGGTCCTGACGGTATCAGCAATAAGCTACTTAAACTAACATGCCACACGTCAGCCACTTTATTAGCACTCATATTCCAGCAGTCCTTGGAATCGACTTGTCTTCTCGACGACTGGAAGATATCGCACGTCATTCCGATATTCAAGTCAGGCGTAAGCATGTGTCCTAATAATTATAGACCTATCTCGGTGACCTCGGTTTGCTGTAAGCTGTTGGAACATATCATTTACACGCACGTAATGTCCCACCTAAACGATAACAATCTGCTGCTTGAACAACAACAGGGATTTAGATGCAAAAAGTCCTGTCAAACACAGTTATTTGAACTAGTAAGCGATCTTCATGACTCATTGCATACCTTGCACTACGTTGATGCTATATTCGTAGATTTAACAAAAGCTTTTGATCGGGTGCCCCACAGAAGATTCAATAAGAAGGTTCGTAAACTGCAACTTGACGACAATACCACGTTTTGGATCGAAGAATTCGTGCGCAGTCGCTTTCAACATGTCAAGATTAGAGATCACACTTCTAGCTGTACTTCGGTAATATCGGGCGTGCTACAAGGGTCAGTATTAGGGCCGCTTCTCTTTTTAATTTACATAAATGATATAGCTTACAACATAAGTTCTAGCATACGCCTTTTCGCCGACGACTGTGTGATATACAGACAAATAACTAACCCACTTGACGTAACACGCCGACAGGCTGATATAACCTGCTTACATGAGTGGTGGACACTGTGGCAAAGGGAGATCAACATAGACAAAACAAAGCTGATGATGTTTTCTACGCTCACTAATACTCCTGCGAATACCTATTCGATTAACAGCATAATCGCAAAAAGACAGTCCTTTTAGTATCTGGGTGTGCACTTCTCACCTAATCTAACGTGGAACGTTCATATAGAGCATATAACAAGTAAAGCCTTTAAAAAAACTAGGTCTCTTGAAGCGCCGTCTGTCAGCTGCCAATGCCGAAACGAAGCTGCATGCCTACACAATGCTGATTAGGTCAGCATTATAATATGCTTCTATAATATGGCATCCAAATAGCGTGGACCTTTCAAACCAGCTTGAATTTGTGCAGAACAAGGCAGCCAGGTTCATTTTATCTTCATATTCATCTTATCAAAGTGTAACGGTGTTGAAGCGATAACTTCATCTCCATAATCTTGACACACGAAGCAGGATATCTCGTTTGTCATTTTTTCACTCCATGTATCACAGCAATACAGTTTTTGCAACTACGAATATTCTACCGGCGCATCATTTCTCTTCACGCAGAGATCATAGTTATAAAGCTGAACCAATTTTCGCAAGAACGCTGAAATATCAGAACTCGCCATTTGTATTGTCAGTAAAAGAGTGGAACGATCTGCCGGAACACATAGTTACCCTTACTGATATATCGTCCTTTAAGACAGAATTGCTGATGTATCTTGACAGAATCGACACGCAGCAATCCTAACCTCGTCAATGCGCATGCGCATGAAGTCGATATTTCATATAGTATGCCTCTTGATTGTAAGATGATGTCGCTTGTACTTTCCTGCTTGATTTGCAAACGTTCCATCTCTATAGTTTCTTGCTTTGTGTTTTTTTGTATCTTGCTTTTTTCATTTGTATTTGCAATTTTGTTGTACATTATGATTGTATAAAAATCCCCCCCTATGTAATGAATGCCCTTCGGGCCTTTAGGGTACTGAAATAAATAAATAAATAAATAAATAAATAAAGAGACACAACTGAAGGCCGTCCAGCAGGTCTCGACAGCTCTAGAAAGGCAGTGACCGAGCGAAACCGAGGAGAAGGGGGGCGGCACCCCCAGGAAGGGGGCAGCGGCCCTCTCGGACCCGCGAAAGTAGCGAGGGAGCAAGACCTCGAGGAGCATCACGCACGAGACTGACGTAGTGGCTGCGTCGCGATGAAAGCTCGTCCTTTCTGCGAGGAGGTAGCCTAATCGACTCTGCAGGCATTTTCAATAGAGTTAATGTCTCTCTCTCTATTCCCACACGTAAGCAGTCTGAAGTGGCCCTGCCAAATTTTTGACAAGTACCCTTAACTTTTTAATATATAAATACGTGCCGCAAAGTTTGTGACGAAAATTATCGCATGTATTATTTTAAACTGAATGAATTCGTTTGATATGCTTTTTTTCCTTTTATTTTTGGCAAAATACGTCCACCTGGACACATAAATGATGTGTAGTAACGTCATTCGGGCAACATTGTTGAGCGTTCTTTTTTAAGCGATCGAAAGGAAAGAAAATTAACAGACGCTAAAAAATATTGATTGCTGTAGGCATGTTTCCCCTTTCTCTTTCAGTCGGTAAATTAACAGAATATTTTTTTGCGTAGCAGCTTACCGGTGGGTTTTATGGACACAAGTGCTGTGTCCTTGACTACCTCTCTTATATGTGATTTGTTATTGATGTGTTAGCTATTGCATGTTCGACTGAAATGATACGTTCGCAGTATGATATATATATATATATATATATATATATATATATATATTGTAATCTTATTTCAGGTCTTTATATTTGTGAGATGTATATCCGAGGGGATGCCATCCAGGATGGTCTATCAAGTGAATGCATGAGTGTATACAGAGGTCTTTGCAACCATACCTATCCCATTTATACTGACGACTGCAAAACATTTGCTCCAACCGTGCCGAATATTATAAAGCCCAAGAAAAACAAGAAAGGCAACGACAACAGCAGCAACAAGAGTAATAATAATAATAATAATAATAATAATAATAATAATAATAATAATAATAATAATAGACCACACAATAAATGAATGAATTATTCGAATCACGTTTCTCCATGAACTCTTTTTACCACATTAAGTGATTATTTTGCTATCAATTTCACAGTAACATCATATAAAAGACCACAAAAGAAAACACACACAATGTAATCCGCATATATAATCAAGTAAGCTTTCAAGCAATTTAGGCTGAGTTAACACGCTTTGCGGATAAATATATTTCAATTTCTGGTAGCGGTTATTGAATGAAAATCGGGTTATGCTTAAAACAAAAGTGAATGCTCTCATGGGAACATATATTGGAGTCCACCGTACACCTACTTGTAAACGGGCGTCCTGGTGTAACCTATCTTTGCGCCATCTATAAAATGACAAAAACTTACCTTTCGTCATTGCAGGCCTTCCAAAACACTTAACACATGATCCTCTTATCTGTCCGTCGTTTCAGATGACATAAAAGACTCTTAACAGCACTAAGTATACTTCTCTAAGGGGGTCCTGAACCACCTCTCTGGTTTGATCAAAAAACACAGTTCGCGGTTAGCATCCGCTGCTGCGAATATCTCAGGAAAATTCAGCAGTCGTGCGCTGCGCGTGGAGCTCACAGGTGCAGCGCGAAGTCACCTTTTTCTGGAACCTTCTTTTCAAACGAGGTCTTTTCCTCACCCGTTTCGCTGCTGCCGGCGACTTGCATATCTCTTTATATGCAAGATTTCCATAAACGGTTCCTATTCGATGACAACTGACCTACCAAGCCTGGCGAGTCGCCGTAGCCAGTGGGGCTCTACAAGAGGGCTCCACCGCAGATTGACCACACCACTCTTCGTACAATAAAGTTTATTCATTCTGTACTGAAGGGACTGGGCCATGGTGCTGGTGAAGGAAGAAGAAGACAAGCAACGCTTGCTCGCCCGCTTCGCCATAGCTCCCTTTTTGACTTGTTTCAGTCTACCGTCCAAACGTCAGATCGAGTGCTGCTAGGCAAACATACCCATTGCATCTGGTGGAGGCGCTGGGTTTCTCTTCCACATCCTGGAACTCCGCAGTCGGACGCTACCAAGAGCTCCTGCGATGAATGATCCCGGAACGTCCCAGGCTGCTGCTCCCGTACCCCCGACCATTGTCTGCCCTGGCGTCGTCCGGCAGCGCGATCCTGCTATCTTTAGCGGAGCAGAGGACCTCGACGTCGAGGACTGGCTCGCCGAATACGACCGTGTATGCGCATAGAATAAGTTGGCCGACCGCGGCAAGCTCACTAATGTAGGCTTTTATTTGACGGGCGTGGCAAACCTCTGGTTCAGGAATCATGAAACCAGTTTTACCACCTGGTCCGCTTTCACAAGCACTTTGACTGAAGTTTTCGGCCGTCCCGCCGTTCGCCGCCTTCGTGCTGAGCAGCGATTGCGTGGTCGCGTTCAACGCACTGACGAGAGCTTTACCAGATACATTGAAGACGTGTTCTCGCTCTGCCGGCGCGTCAACTCATCCATGGACGAAGCTGACAAGATCAAGCACGTCATGAAAGGCGTCGATGACCACGCCTTCCAAATGCTCGTCGCCAAGAGTCCCCTACGGTTGCCGAGGTAATTCAGCTCTGTCAGCAGTACGAGGAGCTGCGCAAGCAGCGTGCCACAACACGTTGTGCTGCTCAGCAGGATACCGCGGATCTCGCTCCCTTGAATTTTAGCCGCGACGCTGCCGACATTTCTGCTTTAATGCCGCAAATAAAGCAGTTCATCCGCCAGGAAGTCGCGCGGCAACTGTCTCTGGCGACTAGCCCTCCTGAGCCGGTGACTTCCTTGGCTCCTTCGCTTCGTCAGGTGCTTCAAACGCAAGTTGCTGAGGCGCAGCCACCTGCCCCTCATCCGCAGCCCATTGTTGGACCACTGACGTACGCTAACGTTGTCGCCCGGCCTTATGTTCGTCCGGATCCTGACGCCTACCGGACCACCGGAACTTTCCATGTGCCGCCACCGCCTTCACGCCCGGTTCCCGTTCCTTACTCGGCCGCTGGAGCCCCTGTCGTCAACCCGTGGCGCACACCTGATAACCGGCCAATATGCTATTCCTGTGGTTTCCCGGGCCACGTAGCACGATTCTGCCGCCGTCGAAACTACCGTTTCCCTGACAGTGGGAGCGCCTCCGGCTACATGCCTGCTCGACTTCCGCGTCATGATGTGTCTAATCTTCCTCCAGACTCGTCTCCTAGTCGCCGCCCCTTCGATTCACACCGGTCGCCCTCCCCACGTCGTCGATCCCTTTCCCCCATGGTTCGTCGACTCAGTCCTGCCCGCGAGGAAAAGTAACAGTCGCAGTTCCCGAGGCAAGAACTGCGTTTACGTCGAACATATCAAGGCCTCATTTTTCTCCTGCGAACGAAATTGAACTGTCCGTCGATGGCGTCACCGTACACGCACTTATTGACACCGGAGCCGCCGTTTCTGTTATTAGTGAAAAGTTTTGCCGCCATTTGAACAAAGTGACCACCCCACTTATCTATCGCTGCGTACGGCTACATCGCATTGCATTCAGCCTTCAGCATCATGCACAGCTCGGGTCGTCATTCAAGGCGTTTTGTATGTTGTCGACTTTGTCGTTCTATCCCGTTCCTCGCACGAGGTCATTCTTGGATGGAACTTCCTATCTCTAAGCCAAGCTGTTGTCGACTGCGCTCGTGCCGAACTTACGTTATCAGTGCCGTGCTTTGACCCTGACGACCACCATTCTACTAAAGTTGTTGCTGCCACAGGACATCGACATCGCACCTTTCTCAGCCGCTCTGGTCCCTGTGTCGTGTGGCTCTGTCGCGAACTCATCTGTTTTGTTTACGCCGTCAGCCTCTTGTGCGAGCCGTCGGAACCTTCTGCTTCCTTTTGCTGTCGTCACTTTTTGCGGCGGTTCTGCTGCCCTTTACGTGTGCAATCCCTCCGCGTGCCCTTCATCCATACTCCGCGGCGAGTGCTGGGGAGCTCTGAATATTTCGACTGCACCCTCCCAGCCACCATGTTTGACGATGCGGCACCACTTCCGCTTTGCGCCGTCACTCCTCCTGGCGCGATCGATGCCCCTGTGGACGTCGACTCGGCTCTCACACCTGTCACACCTGCTCATGCCGTCGACTCGGCACTCACACCTGTCCAGCACGAGGAAATTATCCAGCTCCTCCAGCGTTTTCGGGCCCCCTTCGACATTGGCCAACCGTCTTTTGGTCGAGCGTCAGCAGTCGTTCACCATATCGACACCGGTCAACAAACCCCTTTGCGCCAGCGTCCGTATCGTGTGTCGGCCGCTGAATGCCGGATCATCGACCAGCAGGTTGACGATATGCTGCAGCGTGGCATCATACAGCCCTCTAACAGTCCCTGGGCATCTCCGGTTGTCCTCGTTAAAAAGAAAGACGGCTCCATAAGGTTCTGCGTCGACTATCGCCGCCTTAACCGCATAACGCGCAAAGATGTCTACCCTATGCCGCGCATCGACGATGCCTTGGACAGCCTACAGGGTGCAGAATTCTTTTCTTCACTGGATCTGCGCTCCGGGTACTGGCAAGTGCCGATGGCAGAGGGCGATCGCCAAAAGACAGCCTTTGTAACACCTGATGGCCTATATGAATTCACCGTCATGCCCTTTGGCCTCTGCAACTCGCCTGCGACTTTCGAACGAATGATGGACACCATTCTCCGAAGCCTGAAGTGGAACACGTGCCTTTGCTACTTAGATGACATTGTAGTTTTTCTACCGACTTTGCATCACACCTCAGCCGCCTCGAGCAAGTCCTTGCGTGCCTCACCGCTGCAGGACTGCAGCTAAATTTGAAGAAATGCCACTTCGGCGCTCGCAAGCTTACTATCCTCGGTCATGTGGTCTCAAAAGACGGTATCCTCCCGGACCCTACGAAACTTAGTGCTATATCCGCGTTCCCCAAACCAACTACCCTGAAAGAGCTTCGCAGCTTCATCGGCTTATGCTCCTATTTCCGCCGCTTCGTCCGCAATTTCGCCTCCATAATCGCCCCCTTGACCGCGCTTCTTACCGGCCGTTCCGAGCTACCGGACTGGTCCCCGGCATGTGATGACGCATTTCAAGAACTGCTAGTGGTGTCCGGCTAGGTGCTGTTCTTGCACAGCGCAAGAATGGCTTCGGTGAGTACGTCGTAGCGTATGCCAGCCGCACCCTTACCAAAGCTGAGGCGAACTACTCCGTTACTGAAAAGGAATGTTTGGCCATTATATGGGCTATCGCAAAATTTCGACCTTACGTGTATGGGCGCCCTTTTGACATCGTGACCGACCATCATGCCCTATGCTGGTTGTCTTCACTCAAAGATCCAACTGGTCGGCTCGCTCGTTGGGCATTACGCCTACAAGAACACGACATGCGTGTTGTTTATCGCTCCGGCCGCAAGCATTCAGACGCAGACGCTCTTTCCCGGTCACCCCTGTCACCTGATCCTATCTGCTCGTCTATTTCCGCCTGCAGTGCCTTCGCCCTCAACATTTCCGACATGCCATCAGAGCAGCGCAAGGACCCATGGATCTGTTCGCTTCTCGACTTCCTGTCTAGCCGGTCGCCAGCGCCGATCTCTCGGACGCTCCGTCGCCAAGCCACGCACTTTATTATTCGGGATAACCTCCTCTACCGCCGCAACTACAACTCCAGCGGTCGCAAGTGGTTGCTTGTTATTCCCCGACATCTCCGCTCCGACATCTGCGCCACGTTCCACGATGACCCACAATGCGGCCACGCTGGGGTATTGAAGACATACTCTCGCCTCCAGGTTCGGTACTATTGGCGCGGTATGTATCGTTTTGTTCGCCAGTATGTACGGTCGTGCCCCCTGCGATAACGCCGCAAGACGCCACCTAAACATGCTGCCGGCCCCTTGCAGCCTTTACCATGCCCCGCTCGAGCGTTTGACCGCGTCGGCGTTGACCTATACGGTGCGCTTCCCAGCACTCCCAGCGGCAACCACTGGGTTATTGTTGCTATCGACCACCTTACGCGGTACGCTGAAACTTCAGCCCTGTCATCCGCCACGGCAAAAGACGTTGCTCGTTTTATCCTTCAGAACCTGGTATTACGGCATGGAGCACCTCGAGAATTACTGAGCGACCGCGGTCGCGTTTTCCTCTCTGACGCCATTACAGCGTTGCTAACGGAGTGTCGCATCATTCACCGCACTACCACGGCATACCATCCCCAAACTAATGGCATGACAGAGCGTTTTAATCGCACCCTTGGCGACATGTTGGCCATGTATGTTTCATCTGACCACTCGAATTGGGATCGGATTCTGCCCTTCGTAACGTACGCATATAATACTGCAACGCAAAGCACCACTGGATTTTCACCTTTCTTTCTTCTTTACGGACACGAACCTTCATGCACAATGGACACAATTCTACCCTACAGGCCGGATGCTTCGGAGTCGACGACTGTTTCCCGAGCGGCTGCATACGCGGAAGAATGTCGCCAGCTCGCTCGGTCGTTCACATCCCAGGACCAGTGGCGCCAAAAGCATCGCTACGACACGTCCACTACAGGTACGTCCTTTACTCCCGGCTCGCTGGTCTGGTTGTGGGTGCCGTCTACTCCACCGGGCCTTTCCTCCAAGCTGCATTCCAAGTACCATGGTCCCTATCGGGTACTGCGACAAACATCCGCAGTCAACTACCTCATCGAGCCGATGGACGCGTCTTCCGACCAGCGTCGTCGCGGCTAGGAAATTGTCCACGTCTCCCGCCTAAAGCAGTGCCACGACCCCCCTCCCTGTCTTCTCCTGCCACTAGGTCGCCAGGATGGCTCCTCTTTTGGTGGGGAGTGATTGTACTGAAGGGACTGGGCCATGGTGCTGGTGAAGGAAGAAGAATACAAGCAACGCTTGCTCGCCCGCTTCGCCATAGCTCCCTTTTTGACTTGTTTCAGTCTACCGTCCAAACGCCAGATCGAGTGCTGCTAGGCAAACATCCCCATTGCAATTCATTCATTGCTTGATGGCTTCGACATGGCGAAATGCCACACCACGAGAATACAGCTGAATCAAGTGGCGCCAGCTGTGCATACACACCTCCTTCACCGCTTAGAAGCCGCAAGAGCTCTGCTCAAGAGATCTAAGAGACAGAAACTAAACAAGAAATTAAAGAAGCGAATCGGCCTCCTCACTATGCAAGTGCAGGCATACGCGGAGAAATTAGGAACGCAGAACTGGCACGCATTGTGCCACAATACTCGAGGGAACATTGAACACAAAGACGACATGGCACCTCCTGCGCGTCCTTCTCATAATGGCCCTACAAAGACGCAGCAGCGACAGCACCTCTCTACGCTCGTGCACATCCACGCCGGATTGGAAGAGAACCTCCTTCGAGAAATTCAGAACAAGCTGTGCGGTGACCCACCCGGTAATAAGGCGGCACAAAGCACAGCTTATGGTGGAAAACCAAACCCCGAACTTTACCAACCCTTTAGGCAGGTTGAACTCTCTGCAGCGCTGTCTACGCTCATCAGAAACACCAGCCCAGGCAAAGAGCGTATCATCAACAAGCATCTCCGGAACCTTCCGCAGCAGGCCATCGCAGCCTTACTCCAGTACTTCAATGTATGTTGCGAGACAGGACAGCTACCGGCTGCCTGGAAGCACTTAGAGATCACCATAATCCCCAAACCAGCAAACACCTTAGCATCGAGAACTTACGCCTAATTTCCCTTAACTCGTGCGTAGGGAAACTTTTCGAGCACATATACACAACCGGCTAACCGCATACCTCGAAGACAATGGACATTTTCCGAACAGTATGTTCAGATTCAGGTAGAACCTTCCAAAGCAAAACGTTCTCCTTCTACTCCAGAAAGACCTCATGGACCACCTGAGCACCTGAAGCAAATCCTCGATCCTAGCTATCGACGTGAGCGTTTGACAACGTCAGTCACGAAGCTATCCTCTGCAACCTTGACGACCTGGGCTGCGGGTCGCGGACATACCACTATGTCAGGATTTTCCTTATGGACCGCACAGCCACAGTGGGAATAAACAACCTCCGCAGTAACAGCTTCCGACTACCGAACAAAGGCACCCCGCATGGGTCAGTCATATCGCCGTTGCTCTTCAACGTCGCCATGATCAAACTTTCCAGCCTTCTCGACGCCATTCTAGACCTACGACACACTTTTTATGCAGATATCACGTTATGCACAAGGGCCTCGAACACCGGAACGCAAGAAATACGCTTACAGGAAGCAGTAAATACTATCAAGAGCTACTTGCAAAAATGCGGCCTCCGATTTGCTCCTGAAAAGTCGGAACACCTGGTCCTCAAGTTCAGAACAAGTGCCAGACCACCCAGCTACGACGAACCTGATCCCAGCGTCACACTCAATGGACCGCCCATCGCAAAAGCGGGAACTCTACGGGTGCTAGGGCTACACATGCACAAAGACGGGTCCGGTGCGACCGCCCTCCCGCGATTACAACGAAGGACGTCACAGTTCAGGCATCTTGTCAGGAGAGTAGCAAGCCATAGAAGTGGCCTTAAAGAACAAGACATGCTACACGTGATGGAAGCACTCCTGACCAGTCGAATAACATACGGCATGCCCTACCTCGCGCTGAGGAATGCAGAGGTAGAAAAACTTAACATTATAATATGCAAAGCCATCAAAATCGCCCTAGAGCTCCCATTCACGGCTTCGACCAGGAGGCTTCTCAAGATGGACGTGCACAACACCTGGCAGGAACTAGCTGAAGCTCACAAAGCCAGTCAATTAGAACGACTGAAGCCCACGCCCACCGAAGATCAGTGCTCCGACGGCTAAGCTACGGCGAAACCTTTAGAGTCGCCACGGACCGAAAAGAAAGAATTCCCCCGAACATCCGAGAATCCCTGTGTATAGCACCGATCCCACGCAACAAGCACCCCACGTACCATAAGGAAAGAAGACAAGCCCGAGTGGATACCCTACGGCGAAGACAAAGGCAAGATTTTGACGCGAGATACACCAACGTAGCCATATAGCCGCAAAGAAACGCTTACGCCCTGAGCGTAGTAGATTCCCAGGGGAACAGAACTAGCATCTGCTACAGTCTGCGCAGGAAACCCTGAGACTGCAGAAGAGGTGGCGATCGCCCTAGCAACTACAAGCTGCATGAACGCAGCTGTCGTCTTTTCCGACTCTCTCAAGCATCTGTCAGAAACATCGCTAAGGGTCACGTGTCGACAGTAGCCCTAAAGATGTGGAAGCGCCGAAGCACTCCGATCCCGTACACCTGCGTGACATGGGTTCCTGGGAACGAGGAACTGGAGGGAAACGAAGCTGCACACACCGCGGCCCGCGATCACGGCTGCCGGGCCAACCCATACTGCTCTCGAGACGCCTGGACAGCGTCAGCAGGGGCAGAGACCGTACCCATCACCTACTAAGCAATCCTTCAACATCACAGGCTAGAACGCAGGGTGTACCCACCACCTCACCCAAGATTAAACAAAGAAGAAAGCACCACACTCAGAAGGCTGAGAAGTAACACTTACATCCACGGCAAACTCATGCATATAATCTACCCGACACTAGAAGGATATGTCTGTCCAATATGCGGCGTACCGGACACCTTGGCGCACCTGATCCTTGAGTGCCCATGGCACCTAAACACAGACGCATCGCCCTCACCAATAGACTGTAACGCCAGACAAGAAAGCGGAGACCTCATCCAAACGTGGGAGGCCAAGTTCGTCTCCGAGGACCTGGAACAACAACGACGCCTCGTCGCCAGGGCCAAGGAGGCAGTGAAGGACAGAGGGTTCCTGGAATGAGGAGACGTCCCACCTAGAGTATCCCACCCGTGATACTGTTTCGAAATTAAACGTTTATTCCTCCTCCTCCTTCATTCATTCCTCTAACATTTAGTGACTATATTTATAGACGCAGTTTTGTGAACAGACTGAAATAAGCGAACGTCTGTTATTCAATTTCTATAAAAATTGCGTTGTTCCGGAAGAAGCCTACAGTCAGCTGCTCACGCTTGGCCTTCGGCCGAAAGCGTAGAAATTAAACCTTCGCCACCTGGCATCAGTACTGTAGCCTCTTGGTCTCGCTAATTATATTACTTTTGAGCACTCAACTATCATCGAACTACGCTAAACTTAAGGTCATGCCACACGCCCGTATGCCAGTGCTCGCTCTCACCTGGCTGCTCCTGGCTATATGCCTTGGCAGTCATCGCTTCGTATTGAGTTATTGAGAGCGCTTCACAATGCGCAAGTTGGATGTGGCTACTAGGTTGGTGCAGGACAAAGCCAGTCCCCACCACTAAGCATTGCCTGACTGGAGCATTCATTGCTTCGTATTGAGTTATTGAGAGCGCTTCACAATGCGCAAGTTGGATGTTGCTACTATCCGTCAGTCAAGCTGCTGCAGGACAAAGCCAGTTCCCACCACCAACCATGGCCTGATTGGAGCATACGAGCGCGAGCACACACTCCAGCCCTGTGCATACGCACTGCATTTGCATGTAGCCGCAGTCTGCTACGCATGGTTTCAGATCTTGCGCGCTAGCAGGGTTTGCTCTGGCCGCGCCATATTGCGAGTTCGCCAGCAAGAAAAAAAAAACTTGGGAGGACGCTTCAGCTTCGCCTTTAAAAGTGGTACACAATAGCATTCAAAGATCCCTATAGCTGCTTATCACGCTTCGAGGCAACTGCCGATTTCGTTTTTACAACGACACTGTTAAAGGCAAATTACCCCAGGATCGTTTCCGCGTGTAAAAAAAAAAAACGATGAGCATTTCGGCTGCATGTGCGTGGTGTTTTCTCGCCAGTTGTGCCTTAGCACAGGTGTCAAAAGGGATGACTAACATGACTAAATGGGCATGAAATCAATGACATCAGATTCTTGTCATTTGCGTCAAGATTAACGATAATAAAATCACGTGGGGTGCACACCCGCATTGTATATGCGGGTATGAGCCAGGGACAAGGAAAAAAGAAGGAAGGGAGGTAAGAAAGAAATCACGTGTGGCTCATACCCGCGTTGGATAGGTGGGCATAAGCCGCCGACAGCATGAGCGCGAGGGACGTCATTGGATCCTGACGAAGCCGTGCAGTGTGCCACGGCTATGAACGCTTTCGCTCAGACGCTAGTCTATGACGATGGTGCGGACTTGGCGCAGCAAACGCAGAACTTGGCCATCGTGCCGAACAAAAGCAAGACGCTGGAGCCTTTGCCCTTCACGAACATGTCGAATACGCTCAGTATAATCAATAATGATAATATGTAAATTCAGTATACCAATATTCACTACAGCAGACCAACCATAGTACAGCTTCGCTGGCTTCCATCTTCACAGTAGTGGAAGGGCTCTGAATTTTCCCTAACTACACCTCCGCATGAGGCTGCCGAGGAAGCCAGCGCCATCTGGATCGAGCTTTTGCAAAGAACTAACCAAGGCGCACACGTGCCGCTGGATAAGGGGTAGAAATGCTGCAAAAGGTGCTTGTGTTTCAGTTTCCGCGTAACAGAATTATGTTTTCTCGCTTATTCAAATTACAATCCGACGCTATCATGTGTGTAGTTTACTTTAGTTCACTAACACCTAGGTGCCACGCGGATGGCCTTCGTGGTCGGGGTGGTGCGGGACGATTTTTTGGGACGCGGAGGCCGACGCCAGATTTTCTACGACCGGGGGCCTTCAACGCTGTCTCGTTAAGAATGTAATGCGATGCGCGCGGCCAGCTGCACGTGTATGGTGCGGATAGCCGAGGGCTCCAGCGCACGCGGACGCGGCCGTAGAAGGCAGACCGCAGAGCGCATTGCTTCTCTTTTCCCGTGTTGCGACAGATTTGCACAGGATAAACCAAAGACAATTTTTCATCTTGGCCTCGAACATTTTGTAGTCTCAGCCATCCACTTCCCTAGTGCGTTCCATATTATTTTTTTCATTTATTTTTCATATGATTATCCATTAGCTTTCTAGTGGGTATCTTTCATAATTTCTATTTTCTAAACAAATAATTTGTGGGTTTACCCATCATTCATTGTTTCCGAAATTTTATCTTATCGTAGATAGAAACGTTTAACTGTTTTTGCCTTGTCTTAGTTTGTTCGATTACTTTTTTTATTGAACATTGCATTGCGGTGATTCAGGAAATTGGTATGACAGTTGCCGCGTTGTACGTCCACCCTGTAATGACTAGTACCTTACCGCGGGTATTTTTTCCTGCTCCTACACTCTTAGTCAAGTCCCGTATAACGTCCTGCACACGTGCAGTCTATTTTCGTTCCAGCGAAATGTACCAATGTACTGCATATAAACGGATTTTCAGGTAATATTATGCGTGACAATATCTGCGGCGGCAGGCTAGGCCCGCTATATGAGGCCGCGAGTGGACGCAACGTTTATATGTAGCCCTGCAAATTTGCGCCCAAAAAGCGCGCCGAAGCGCTGAGAGAGTGTTACAAAGCAAAAGCTGCAAGGAGCGACGAGGGAGATGCTGTTAGGGAGAAAGCTCTGTTGTACACGTTCCTCTAAAGCAGGAACGAAAGCTCCTTCCTCGTTCCTTTCCAAAATTGAAACGAGTTCCTGTTACAAGTTTCTTTAATGCGAAAGGAACGCGTTCCAGTTACACTTAGAACATTGGAACGTGTTGTTACATTATAACGTTAACTTATGATTCTTTAATTAAAATATAGTGTCGGGCAATCCTGAGGCGAAATAAAATCAGGAATTTAAAACTCACATCGAACTACGTATATTATACGATTTTTAACATCGCCGGCAGTAGATTATCTGGAAATAAAAATAATGCAAACAAACGCTCCCATAAGAATTTTTCCATAGAGCACCGAACATACTCCCGAGATGTCTAACTGCAACATTGGGGCTCGTCTATTACAAGTGCAGCACATATGACACTTTCCACTTCAGTCTTCAAATGCGCGATCAGGATACTGCGCTTTATATATGCAAATAGAAAGTTACTCACATGCACCAATATCATTAAATTTCTTGCACAAGAAACTATATCGAAAGGAACAATACTTAGGCGTACTTATTGCAGTATGAGTAGGAAAAAAATGTCCACAATGCCCATTCGCAACTTAGTTAAGTACCTTGTTTGAACTTAGCAAGAGTTCCATCTCCATGTTGGTGCCTGACCGACGAACCCGTTTTTCAAGGGAAGCTTGTATTGTCTCACAAGTGCTGAAGGTGGTGGTAGTGCTGCTGTCACGCTAAAACCCTATCGAAAACGTGTAGAAAACGCACGTCTCGTTTGCTTGGTATATACCAAAATTGGCATGGAAGGGTACGAATGTATGACTAACATGACTGACAGGTCATGACATGAATAACGTTACATGCTCGTCAGTTAAGTACGATCAACGATAATAAAATCACATGTGGCGTATACCCGCATTAGATGGGCGCGTATGAGCCAGGGACAAGAATGGAAGGAAGGAAGGAAAGAAATAAAAAAGAAAGAAAGAACGAAATCACGTGTGACTCATACCGGGCTGCGCATTTGAGCTCCACTCCCAGAGTAGACCAGGTGCGGGGAAAACTGCGCCGGCGCTCAGCAAATCGGGGTCGTCTGATGTCCCACAGGAAGGGGAAGGAAAGGTGCTTGGTGGGCGCTCCGCCGGCTTCCCTCAGATCAGTTTCGGCGTCCGGATGGGAAGGGCCGCGCGTCTTGCGTTCCGCAGAGGAACAGGCTGCGTTTGAGCAACTGCGCTGCAAACTTGCTTGGGAAAGGGCTCGTCATCGACGTGCCGATTTTAGCGTGAGGGCTTCCGAAACCCATGCGGAACGTCAGCAAAGAGCCGCGGACCCAAGTGGCGGGAGCGCGATGTTGAGGCTAACCGTCAGCAAATAGCTACCGACCCTGAGTTTAGGGCAAACGAAGCGGAACGCCTGCGACAGCGTCGTCTTGCCACAAGCTTCGCTTACTCCCATTTTCTCGACAGGGGAAGGGCTGGTGATTTTTCGTTAGCAATTTGTTAGCAATGTTGAAGAGCCGTTCCATCGAAGCGCTTGAGGGTACTGCCATGTTGTACTTGACGAAAAGTTGGTTAAATCCCTTGAAGTTCTTCATCTGCGACAGCAGGTTGTCAGCAGGTGTCAGCAAGTACCGCGACAGCTCATCCTGCAGCTCGGCTAGAAGGGTTTGGTTCCCGTGAGGACTGGAAACTTTCCATCCGCGGCGAAGTCCCTCGAGTGGCACTGCGATCCCTACTTCATGGTTCCTTTGCGGCAGGCCAGCATGGCGTCAAGGAGCAAAGAAACTACAGGAGGGGGCGTCACGTGGCAATCTTGAAGCCTAGCAATAAGAACACAACAGAGATCTCACGAAAAAAAAGAATGCCCTACAGTCACGTGACAGGCAAGCGGTAGTTCTTTGCTCCTCACGACAGCGCAACCGCCCTATGTGACGACCTGCGTACGTGCGTGCGTCTGTTCAATGCCATGGAACGTTTACAGAAGGAACGCCATTCCCTGTGCCTTTTCTTCATAAACCTAACGAGTTATCGTTACAGTTCCACCGACCCTTAATGGAACGGTGGCGTTACTCCGTTCCTCCTAAAATGAACTAGTTCCAGGAACGCCGTTCCGTACAACACTGGGAGAACCAAAAGCGAACAGTAAAATGAGAGAAAGAAGCCGTCGCCTCTGTGCGTTGCTTTGATGGCGGAAGAGCAAAACATGGCGAAAGCCGGCGGACAAGACGATTGTTCTGGCGGCAGTTATCGTCACATCTGTGTACCGACGACGTTATGCGACTGTGTTCGTGTTGTGAAGTCATCTGGCCGCGTTGAAGAAGCCAGTGCAACTTCGACAACTCGCGAGATTGCGACCGCCATACTGGCGATCAGCGGCGGCGGGCCGCCATGTGCGCTGGGTCGGCGGGCCCAGGAGTGCGTGCTGTAGAGATACGAACCTGTGTCGATTCGGTAGGTCGATTTCTGCTTCCCAATCGCTAAGCCTACTATGTGCTTAATTTCTACCATTGCGTTATTATGAGCCAGCAGATAACGAATCGGTAGCACTGAGCTTAGTGTCACAAGATGGCGGTGCCACACCCCCTTTCTCCTCTGGCTTCTGAATTGGATTGGCGCAGCTGGCTACGTGCTAGCGCTTGCATGTCCGAGTACAGATTGGTGTGCGCCTGGTTTTCGCACTGGGTTTTATCAGACTGCTCATTGCTCCTTGCGTGCGACTGTTTTCACAACAAATCCGTGCAGGGGCGGGGCCTCGCCTCGATGAGGTATCGCCAGTTTCTTTTTTTTCCTCTCTGTGTGGCGGCGCGGTCGGTTGTGCCCCGGTGCCGCGGCAAAAGCCGTGGTGCGGGCGCTGACGCGAAGCGGCGGTTGTTGGGGTGTTCCAGAGCGTAGCGTAGCAACACCCCAAATAAAAAAATACTGCTCCAGTCAGGTAGACTGCTCCCTCCCTAAGAGTGAGATTATATTTGGATCATCTAAACAGTGACGCGTTTATTCAGGAATACCATCGATCCCATAACAGCAGCCGCAGTTGTGCCTAGTCACCACCAGCCCAGCGTGTTCTCCGTTCCTGCACCACCAAACAGAGATGAAGAAAAAAAAGAAAATGGTGATACGTCATCGAGGCGATACCCCGCCCCGGCATGGATTTGTTGTGAAAACAGTCCCACCCTTGATCCTTCTGTTTCCACTGCATTGAATTGGCATGACTGGCTACGTGCTTGCGCTGGCATTTTTGAGTACAGATTAGTGTGAGCCTGGTTTTAGCACTGGGCTTTTAACTGATCGCTCGTTGCTTGCGCTAAAGTAAGGCCGTTAAATGAAGTGAGCCCCGGCTTGCGCAGACGTGGTTTGCCGCACGCTTACAGTGTAAGCACAAATTGGTGTACGCCTGGCTTTCGTACTTGGCTTTCATCTCGTTGCTCGCGCTTAAGTTAGGTTGCGAGACGAAGTGAGCGTCGGCTCACTCCCGCCACTTGGGGTCCGCGGCAAAGAGCCGCGGACCCCAAGTGGCGGAAGCGCGATGTTGAGGCCAAACGTCAGCGAAGAGCCACCTACCCTGAGTTTAGGGCAAACAAAGTGGAACGCCTGCGACAGCGTCGTCTTGCCACAAGCTTTGCTTACTCCCATTTTCTCGACAGGGGAAGGTCTGGTGATTTTTTCGTTAAGTGGTTTGCAGCGCGCTTACCGTGTAAGCATGCAAGAATGCCGGAAATTCAATATTTATATGCCAGATGCCTGCGCCTTGGAGCACTGACTTATCTGTGCCAGTGATTTATCTGTGTCCCAATTCCGCCGCAAATGGATATATGCAATGCGCTGCCAGTTGCAAGGCTGTTGATTTTGTAAAGCAGTGCACAAGTAATATTTAGGCCATGGTCTCTCCAAGTTAGTCTTACGGGAATCTACTGTACTTTATAAAGAGCTATCACTCGAGCTATCGTTGAATCATTGAAATCGACGAGCACAGTAAAAAATGTTTGAAACAGGTAAATCATTATGAAACGAGAAGGCGAACAAAAGACGGCAGTGGCAATGCTGCTGACGTTTAGGGCATTTATCTGATTATAAATAAATCCAGTGATTTTCCATCCAGCTAGAAGGAAAGTGGTTGCTTTTAAATACGAATTACGCGAGCTGCTTGCTTCGCGACGATCCGAAGCGCGGAAGCAGACGGTAGCGGACGACGAAAAAGCACCGCCCACAGCACGCACTGTGCCTGCGCGACACTCATTGCAGCCACCGGCTGGCGGTGGCGCCGAGCAGACGCCATGCGCTCCGGTGTTCCATTTAACAGTGGACCACTCTGTACGTCACCAACACGCGTTACTCAGAGGTGAAAGACCCAGATATTCCCTCTCCTCTGGTTCCTAACTACTCCAACTAGATTCTTATTTCTCGCGCATGCGCACTGGTTCCTGCGGAGGGCCCTCCTGGGCACGGACGGGCGTTTCGCCGAAGCATATACAGCGTCGCCGTAAAACAACTACAACATGCCTGAATAAATCAAGCAGGCTAGGTGACTATTTGTCACCGCTCAGTTTCAAATGGTTTGCCAATAAATGATCATCATCATTACCTAAAGTTTCTCTGGCGTGAGCGACTGCAGCTCGGTGACGTTCTTCCTCGGACTCATGGGCCTGCGACGCATGAGTCCGAGGAAGAACGTCACCGTCTGCAGTCGTTGTCTGTATTCACGTTGCTGCTGTCGACGCCTCTCCGCATTGTTAGCTTTTCCGCCGGCGTGAAAGCGCTACGGCGCACCCCTGGCTTTTGCAGGTAACTATAAGAGGCAACCGATGACACCCCAAGGGGGATCTAAGTTAATCAAGCGCGAAGGCGCTCGCGCGGACATGGGTGTGCTTGACAAAAGGGACGCGCCCTCATTCGCTCGACGCCGCCGACGAGACGAGTAAGGCACGGCTGGCGCCATGAGGTTCAATGTGTTCATGAGAAACGATAACTACGGCAACTTCACGACACTACACCGCTACAGAAAACAGCTAAGCATATGAGCGAGTGAGCTTTACTTCTACATAGCTGCCACCACTGGTACTTGCGAAAAATTCCTTTGAAGAAGTGATGGGCACATTTGGTGCGACAGGGCCATCACCCTGTCAGCGAGGGGTGATGCAGAAATCTGAGGGGGGGGGGGGGGCTCAGGACATCCGGACATCCCCCCTAGGATCCGCGCCTGCTTGCAGCAATACGAGCTCGTCAGAAGGTGCGACGAACAAAAAACTGTCAACGCCCAGCACACATTGAAAAGAAGGTACTACGTTCACCAAGTCACCGCAACGTCCTTCGTGCTGGACAAGCACGCTCCGAGTTTGCGCTCAGTGATTACAACCAATGAGTGGTCTGTCCTCGATCTCCTTCAGCTCAGGCTGATTCACCAAGTCACATTAGTCAAGCCAATCGACTGCAAAGCTGACTGCTCTGACAAACCCAATGCACCTCCCCTGCAGCGTCCGCCACGACCGTGTTCTCCAGCGCAGAAATTATCTTACCTACATGTGAGTCCTACGCAGAATAACGAGATCAATCCGGCACAAGCTGGCTACCTTCAACAAATAGATCAGCGCTTGAATAATCTAAAGAAAAGGGGGGCTTGAAGCAATTAGTGCTACTTTTAGTCGACTATTAACAGATGAAGCGTTTCCACAGCCCCTTCAATTTGGACAGCGCGCGGAGGATATCTTCTACTGGCCCTTCTCACAATGACGGTCCGAAGCTCAATACCTGAACACTTGTCAAGTCTGTGCTCTGGCATTAAAACTGTCGAGCATTTTATGGCGATATGGCAGGACGCAAGTGTAGGTGTGCCACACACACTTCTTAATACTCGCCGTGAAGGTGTGATAATCTTCAAATAATAGGCGGGCTTATGTTTCATGATGAAGATACGCTGAACGTTCGCCCGTGTGGGTAGAAAACTTTCTCATGGCCAACCATGCCAGGAGAGTATTCACTCTCCTGGATTTGTCCATGTTCTTGTTCGAATGCGTCATGCAGCGGCACAAATCGCTGCGTGATATCTGAACGCAGCATTTCACGAAGTGGTGGCAGTGCATGTGTCAGTGTGTGGCAACGTGTATGCGTTTGGGACCGGGTGCTGACAACGGGTACCCACCGACAGATCAACAAATTGGATCTCAGCTTTGTACTTGCTTACCTCCCCACACCCTCTTCTCCTAACGGGTGATTTTATTGTGCACCCTCTGGCTTGGGACTAAGCCCATCACAGCAACTGAGGTGAGAAACTCTACACAGACGCACAACGATTGGTGCTCCACCTGCTTTACCCTAGAGACACACCTACACGCTTCTAAACCCACCCGCATGGATAGACAACAAGCCCAGATCTTTATATAATATATGAAGATTAGGATGGATTGCGTGGTCCAAAATTATAGTCTGGCATATATTCAAGGAATCACTGAGGGCACAAGAGAATCGCACATAGTTAATTGAGAGCGTGAAAACAACAACGACAACAATCCTGCCTCGAATCACAGGAATGGTATATCTTCAGTTAAGTGCATGTCGAGCACAAGATATCTCGAGATCAAGCCAAAGCGAAAGCAAAAAAAGAAAAAAAATCTTCGCGCGACCTTCTCGTGAGAATAGGGTATGCACACTTCAAAAGGTTTTACAGCCGTGCGTCTAGTGGAAACGGATGGCGCACTTTCCGTGGAATAGAAGACCGTATGAAGACTTGAACTTGAGCAGAAGATTTGGCTCTCTTAATGAATGCAATAGCTGCAGAACATAGATCACAGGTAGACGTCATATTTTTTTCCTGAGCAAGTTCATGACAAGAAATTTAAAACCTTGGCATCCCTACCGCCTGCTCTGTCTCCCGACCTGATTCGGTACCCATTCCCATAGTCCACAAGCTTTAATGGCCAGTATTTCGCTCCCAGACCACGCAATCCTGCTGAATGGCGAACCCCAGACGACAAACCGATCTGCTTCCGCTGTCACCAAGTTGGTCATGTATCCCGCGACTGCCGCACCACCTGGATGCCGCCGTACTGTAGCTCATTCCCTGCTCCTCGCCCATACGCCGGCGCTCGCCGTCTGTACCCTACTTCTGATTCCCCGGACAGCCGCCCCTCCGGGTGATCGCCTTCACCTCAACGCCGGCGCTCCCCGTCACCCCAACCTCGCCGCTTTTCCTCGCCAAACCGCCTGACGGGAAACTAGGCCATGTAGCTCTTGGAGGTAGTGCTGCATCACGTTTGTCCTGTCCAAATCCTCCGTTGACGCTCCTCACGAACACGAACGTAATTGAAGTACACGTAGATGGTGTCCCGTTGACGGCATTAATTGAGACTGAAGCCCAAGAGTCAATAATGAGCGCTAACCTATGTCGTCGCCTCAAACAAGTTCTTACGCCTGCCGTCACTCGAGCCGTACGCGCCGCCAATGGCACCACTGTTGCCGTCAGGGGTATCTGCACTGCTCGCATTGAAATTGCTGGCCGCCAAGTTCCAGTCCTGTTCACCATGCTGAGAAGTTGCCCTCATGACCTAATCTTCGGGCTCGACTTTCTGACGACGCATTCTGCCCTGATCGACTGTTCCACCGGTACGCTGTGCCTCGCGCTTCCTCTTTCATCCGACGTTCGCCCCGAACAACCGAACACCCTCTGCACTACAGCGTTTGTTCGCTTACCTCCAAAAGCCCTAACCTTCGTCGAATTGGCCTCGATGGCAACTGTGCCTGATGACGACTATGTCGTCGCACTATTCGTGATGTCCTCCTGGCGCGCGACATCTCTAAGTCACACTCCGTCGGTATACCCTTGCCGCTCAGCGGATGTGTCTCCCCGTTACCAATTTTGGCTTGACGAAGCAAGTGTTAGCTGAAGGCATAGCGGTGGCCATGTTCCGGTCAGTGACAGACGACCACGTCACGGCTTTTGCACCTGATTACCCGCAGGATGCCTTGAACCTCGACGGCCCATTACGTCAAATGGTCGCTCCGGACCTCGCCCCTGACCAAGCAACCGCCCTATATCGCCTTTTGCTTTCCTACCCAGACATATTTGACACTGACAATGGACCACTTGGTCAGACGTCCCTTGTTAAGCATCGGATAAGCACTGGTGATGCTGATGCTGTTCCCATTCACCGCCGACCGTAGAGCGGCAAGTTATTCAGCAGGAAGTAAACAAGATGCAAGGTAAATGCTCGCCAAAGGCATTGTTGAGCCCTCGTCGAATCCTTGGGCGTCGCCGGTCGTACTCGTCAAAAAGAAAGATGGCACGTGGCATTTGCGCCTTGATTACCGCCACATAAACCGAATCACTAAAAAGGACGTTTTCCCTTTGCCACGAATCGACGACGCTCTTGATTGTCTTCACGGTGCCAAATGCTTTTCGTCCATTGACCTTCGATCTGGTTATGGGCAGATTTTCGTCGATGAGCAAGACCAAGAAAAGACCGCATTCGTCGCTCCAGATGGTCTCTACCAATTTAAGGTTATGCCTTGAGTGAGCAGCGCGGGCGACGGCATCAAGTGCATATTTACTGGTGGGTGCCGCGTAAACAGGGAGGGTTGTGTCGAGGGGCAGTGCTGGTTCTCGGCAGAATAGAAGGAAAAATGAGGATAACCGGCTGTGTCGTGGCGCGAGGAATTATACGCAAACGTGACTGTGGTTTTTATGAATGTTCGGCACTTTCGCTAGTGCGCAGTGATGCGGAAGAAAGACAGAGAGTCGTTTGGGAGCATTTATCACAATCAAAAAGAACCTTAAAAGTATATATATACAGAGAGTTAATGGCAGAGAGTGTGTCCACACACGCAGAGCACACGAGGCTAAACGGGCTGAGAGAGTTCGTGTTGCGAGGCTCACGGTTCTGTCGTCACGGCACTGCGGGTTCACCCGTGCTCGAGCCGACTGCGACGTCGACATGTTCAGGCACCGTCCAGCACGGTTCTCTGGCTCGGCACGCTCAGGAGCAGCAGCGGCAGCAGCCAGGGAACGTCTTCTCCAGCAGCACGGCCTTGGTGTCCGGTTAGTACGCGCCTCTCGCGACCAACGTGCTACAGTCGTACGTCCGGCACGGCCTCGGTGTGCAGCTAGTACGCCGCTCGCAATCCACGTGCGGCGGTCACACGTGACGACCGCGTCTAGCACAGCAACATCTGTGCCGAGCAACGCTGCTCGGCACAGCTCAGGTGCAGCAGCTCAGGGACCGGCGGCCCTCGGGTCAGCCAGCGTCTCGAGCACTGGCAGCAGGAGCCCTGGTTGCTTGGACGCCCTCGTCCACGCTCGGCTCCGCGATCCTCCGCACCTAGCCACGGACGTCTCGCATGGCAGGATCTCTCGGCTCGTTCACCCCAGCAGCTCAAAACTGCTGCCCGCCTGGTTCATGATGATGATCATGCCTCAACACTTGGCACAACCCACTGAGGGGGATAGGCCACGAACCGGGTGGTATTATGATAGAAATTTAAAATAAATTAATTTATAAATACATAAGTATAAGAATAAAAATAAATGACTAATTGAAAATGAGAAATAAAGCAATAATAAAAGAAGTAAGTATCTATACTAAGTTAGTCAGCCTTGCCTGAATCGGAATAGTAATATGAATTTAATAATAAATTAAATACAGCAAAGGAAATACGTAGATTTTGAATAATAATAATAATAATATAATTGTGGTTTTGTGACTTTACTTTTTGAATTTGCTAAAGCTATAATTCATTGAAGGATAAATAAAGCAATCACGTAACAATGGGAAAATATTAATAAGGCAATCTTTTTGTGTCACATAGAAAGTTATAAATGGCTCGGCAAACATTACCGTGGCCATATCATAACACTGTGGCTCCAAGTGAAGTAAAACTGAACTGCTTAACGGCAGTCCTAGATTCCGAAATGGGATTTCTAAACATCGTTGTCGATGATTAGAATACCGCCGACAGGATAATAAAAAGTGATCAATAGATTCTGGTTCATTGCAGAGGTAGCATAATGGTGATGCCGCCAGACCACATCTGTGCAAGTAAAAATTTAGTTATGGAATACGGCAACGCAGTCTTGTAAATGTTGCTTCGAATTGCCGGTTGGGACACCACTGTCGATTCCAAGAATAATTTAGATGTATAAAGTCTTTTGATTTTGCTAGTGCGGGGCTTTTCTTGTCTTCAGTCAAAGAAAACTGCCTATATCTGACTGCAGTGATATACGCAGTTGCCGGCAGCACAGATATCGCCGGACCCTTTAAAGAAGCTCGTGCTAAAGAATCAGCTATTTCATTAAGTTGGATGTCTCGGTGGCCTGGTACCCATACTAAATGAACTAATTTTAAGTGGGGAGGAGCTAATGTATAAAACGTGTTTAAAGCTGTCAAATTTGTAGATGCGTTAAGCGCGCTGCATACAGAAAGTGAATCTGTGACAATAATAACTGTTGTAACATGTAGCGGTAGCTTTCGCAATGCAAGAATTATTGCCAGAAGTTCGGCTTGAAAAACTGATGTGTAATCTGGCAGGCGAAGTGAAAAAGACCAATCGAGGGATGCTGAGTATATTCCCACGCCTGCCTTCTCTTCACACGAGGAAGCATCAGTCGCTATTACATTTATTGGGAAATGGGCCAAATAATCTTGCAAAAGGGCATTTAAATATGTTGGTGGCAGCAGTTTTGCGTTAGTGGGGAAAATATCCGCAAATTCTATTTTAAAGGACAATGTGGATATATCAAGCGGAATGATTTCCCTTATGTGAACATTTAAAGGTGATAATTGTGCCTGCACAAATACAACCTGTGGGGTATGTCCCGAGGCCACGTGATCTAAAAAAATGAATTTGCTTCACTAATAAATTTATATTCTGTACGTCTAAGAGGCGATTCATAAGCCCTTAAGTAGGTTTGAACCGTAAGCACACATAATCTCGTTTGAAGAGAAGGTAAGCGCGCTTCCTGGTATAACACATTATTAGCAACGAATTTAGGCAGGCCTAAACATATTAGAAGAGCTTCTCTCTCGAAAAGAACAAGTGGTCTTAATTTATATTTTGCATCCCCGGAAAACAAAACACATCCAAATTCTTCAATCGGTCGTACATACATACTGGTTCAAACACTGCGAGATCGCGCCTCGTGCCGCCGTACTCGTGCACCCGTTCACTTCTTCTTCGCGGAGTTTGGGTGGCCACTACGATCTTCTAGCGGCACCTCGCGGCACTTGCATATGACAGTGACAAATGGTAGAGCGAGGTCCCAGTCAGTGTGGTCTAAAGAGGCATACTTCGCGAGCATGTCTGTGAGAGTGCGATTAAGACACTCCGTGAGGCCATTTGTTTGCGGATGGTATTACGTGGATAGCTTGTGCCTCGTGGCACAGGACTGCAGGATGTCCGCGATAACGTTTCACAATATCTATATTGAAGAATACTTACTGTTAGCAGAAAACTATTCTTGAGCACCAGGTGTAATCAATTCAGATTTCACTATGAGAGGACTCTTGCTGCACCTATGTCTCAAAAGTAGACGACGAGGGCACCATGTCCAGACAGCATAACGTACGCTCTGCTCAAGAGCCTGTCAGGCCTAGCGAGAAAACTGATGGATAAGGTAGCACTGCTAAGGTAGACATTGTAACTGCACGCACTTGCTTCTTAGGCGCTCGCATGACATATCCAGAGAGCACTTAATTACGCACGCACCATTGCCTTATTCAAATCAAACAAGATCTGATTCATTAGACAATCAAAATTGACGTCAAACTTATTGCGGTAATCGATATACGTAAGACATTCGATTATTTATTGCGCAGAACAACCAGGGCTTCATGACAACCGTCGTGATACCAGGAACCTTTAGATGACAGTGCGTACATGGTGCGCGTCGGCTACCGCACCACTGCCGGAGCTGTAATCAAGGCAGATGTCCCACATTGAGTGGTCCTGTCACCTTTCCAGTTTAATGTAAATATAGCTGCTCTGCCATCCCGAACATTGAGTATACAATAGAGGCAAACGATACTATGAACACGTGAAGAGGGCGCCAGACCGTAGGAAGAGTTGATACATCACTGCTTGAACTCCGTCCACGTTCATGTTATGGTTGGCCATGTACCAGCGCCACACAAAAGACACTATGTGGTGATCGATACCATCGAAGCTCGCGGCGAAATTGGCGCCTCTCTTTACTTTGGTGACACACCGATTGCTCGTATTCTTATGAATAATGTGATTGTTGTTGAAATCAACTTGTATGAAAGAACCAAGTGATTGCTCCCTGTAGAGTGCCTAAACTAGAGCACTGCACGGGCTCAGGCTTACCCAAAAGCCCGGGCCCGGCCCGGCCCGTGGGCCGGGCCGGGCCGGGTAGAGCATTTTTTTCACGGGCTCGGGCATGGCGTGTGCTTTTTGATCCTGGCCTGGGCCGGGCTCAGGTTTTTTGTCGCGGGCCCGGGCCGGGCTCGGGCTTTTTGGTGGTGCGCATGTAACGTGCAGTGAGTTGTTCTCAGGCCTCTCAACTCGGAAAAACATGTATTTTTCGGTCTCGGTCCGGGTTCAGGCCGGTTTCGAGCCGGGCTTGGGCCGGGCGGGTAACGTAGACTATTTCCGGGCCCGGGCCGGGCCCGGGTCTCGCCATAAATGTTTTGACCGGGCTCGGGCGTGCCACCCAATGTAAAAACGGGCCCGGGCCAGGCCCGGGCTTCAAAAATCGGCACGTGCAGTGCTCTAGCCTAAACAATAAGAACACGCCTTTCACATGATATGGCGACGGGGCGACCAAGATATGGGGTGATGAGGGGCGCTCGTTTCGCAAAATCGTCAATTATCTCTCTGGTATCAAAGATAGTGTATGGATACCAATTTCAAGCACTCACCTGCCGCGATTGACACAGTCTCGAACCGCTACAGGGCTAGGGGACGTGCCTGGTGTCCGGTCTGCCGAGGAATACGAGGCTCGATGAGCTAAAGAATTTCGCAAGGCTATCGCCCTTGCAGGAAAGAAGTGCTTTGTGGAAGCACAGCGTCTCCATTTGGAAGGCACATGGTCGGTTAGAAAGATCCTCCAGCTACTGCATTATCTTACCGCTGCTCTTCAGCCCCTGCAAGAACGCCCGTACTCGTATTATGCGGAGTGATTCATCGCCTCGCATATTTCGACACCAATAACTATCCAGCCGTAATACACAAGTTAAGCTGCTTCCAGAGAAGACAAAGCATCTCGCACAGGGCAATACGCACATGCTTACCCAAAAGCCCGGGCCCGGCCGGCCCACGGCCCGGCCCAGCCCAGCTAGGCCGGGCTGGGCTGGGCCGGGTAACTGAAACGTAACGTAACTGGCCGGGTAACTAAGTAACTGAAACGCAGCTACTTACAAACACCACCGCACGCGCTTGTAGAAATGCAAATATTACAACGAATCACACGAACGTCACCACAGCGTTGCATGAAATCACAATCACAGTATTATCACAATCGCAAACATCGTGAATACACACCACTGACGTCGTACAGACAATAAAAAAAATTGTTTCGTGCCACCGCTAAAAAGCATTGCGCTCGTGACTTCGAGGTCGTTGGGTAGATTGTCAGTTGGACAGACCTTTTTAAAAGCGAAGGTTTTCTTTGCGATCCTCGCTGGGTTTTCATGACCGTGGGTGCTGTGGCGTGGCTGTTTTCTAGCCGAACAGGCCAACCTATCACAGCACAGGAGACGAGTGACATCACCGTTGCTGCGTTCATTGCATCACCAGCATATGACGCTCGCTTCCAGGCATTCGCTGCATAGGTGGCCGTACGGGGGGAAAAAGAGAACCCGAAAAACGCGAGGACGCCGCGAGAACGGTGATCTTCAACCATTGCGCCACCATAGCATGGCACTTGACTTCTCGCATCCGTGGCAGCGGCGGCGGCATTGCATTAGCCTCTCTACAATGCCTGAATAAAGCCTTCTGTGGATATTCAACACACAGAAAACTAGTGTTTCGACTCTTGCTACACTAACACAAACCTTCGCTATATATTGATTCCCACTCGTTGGGTCTGCAGCATCTTTTTTTTCCATTGAAATATATTTGCCGTAAGAACACTTTGTCTCTGTTGGCACTGCTTTGGTCGAAGGCGCCGTTATTAGGTATTCAAACGAACACGCAGGTGTCGGCGACAGGCGCGCAAGCCCCAGTGGTGTGCCCCCCAGTGGCACGGGCCAACCGGTGACTAGCACAACTCCGTGTACATAACTTGCAATGTAATGAAAAGTGGCACTCTAACGTTACAACTACACTTTTATGATGCAGCTACATTATTATGACCGACTCCCTCAGCGTAGCGAGTCCTTAGAAAGAAAAATTGGAGGACGCTTAAGCTTCGCCTTTAAGAGTGGAACGCGATAGCGTTATCGGGACCCATTCGCATCGCATTTTTCTTTGAGTCGGTTTAACTGCAACATTGAACGTGGGAAAGGCAGCTTACAAGGACCAAGCTTACACCGATGCCCTTAATCGGCTTCACTTTTAAACAAAAATGCCTTGCTGGGAAGACGTTTTTCCAGGGGCAATATAAGTCTTCTTATATTAAAATATGATGGCCCTAGGACCTTTTTTATTATTTTGTTAATTGTTTGCTATTGCCCCGATGCGCGCGCGCGCCCGAAAAGCTTAGGAAGGCCAAGTCCTAAGCCGAGGATGCGAGCGCCATCTGGATAAGATTTTCGGAAGTAGCATACCCGAGCGCGGCGCTGTTGGTATGGTAGAAATGCTTGCAAAAGGGGTTTGTCTTTAAGTTTCCTCGTAACATAATTGTGTTTTTTTCGGACATTCCAATAACAGTCCGACGCCACCATGTCAGTAGGTTGTGATTAAGTCGTACTTTAACATTTTTCTGACGGATTTCACTGTGAAAAATTCAATTTTTGTTCACTAAGACCTTGCAACACGCGGAGGGCCTGCGCGATCGGCGTGGTTCGGAATGATTTTCTCCTGCACTAACACCTTGCGCCACGCGGAGGGCCTGCACGGTCGGTGTAGTTCGGGATGATTTTCTCTGCCACGGACGCCGACATCCACGCCGACGCCGGATTTTCTGCGACAAGGGCCCCTGACGCTATCGCCTTAAAAGTCGCAGTTTCATTCGAAAGGTGTAACATCAGGTGCGATAGCAAATTAAAAGAGAGCTATACTGAGTATGGATAGGAGTTTTATCAGCTTCATAAACTTGCACACATTCGCTTACTAACTGAAATATCAACCATGGTGTCAGCGCGCTCAAGCAAACATGAAGAGATTACATTCGATCGCCGCAGACAACCGCTGTCAAAATGCTGGATCGAGCGGCCGCATCGAACCGCTGGCAAACGGTCGCATCGATCGAAGATTCGTACGTTCATCGCTTCAACGGAAACTGAGCGGCGAAAGTACAGCGCATACAAAGGTAAAAGCCGTGTGGAGATCGCTTTCAAGAGACGGTGCGCGCGACAGCTCGCAACAGTGCAATGTACAAGTACGCAGTCGCTGGCAGATTAGAAGCTGCACCCCCCTCCCTCCGGCGCTGCCTTCCCGCTTCTCTCCTTTTGCGGGGAAGATTCAGCCGCCAGTTCGCCATGCGCTCGGTCGCAAGATACGCATTTGGTGCCGCAGCTAAACGTTGCGTCCCTTCCCTCCCTCCAAACACCGCACGGCATTTCGAACGACGAAAGACGTCGTGTTTGCTCTCCACCATGCGTTCGCTCTCGGTGAAAGCACGCGTCTCTCGCGCGCTTTCACTCGCACATACAGCATACGCGGCGCGAGTACGGTTTTATCGGCCTTAGACTTCATACGGAACTTCACGACGACGCCTAAGGCAGAAATCCGCTTGGAGTGTCCATATAATTGCCATGGCAATAAATATAATTGGCACAGACTGCGTTAGAAAATCGAGAACAAGAGAGGAGGTGAGCGGAAGCTTAGAGGCACTGCGGAATAGTGGAAGCGTTCTAGCGTAGAAACATTAGCGGCATTATTTGGCCATGCCAGTTGCCTTGTAATACAAAATAATTGTCGCTAATTGCTATTTTACTTCGTGCTCAGGGCGTTACGAGTTCCATCAAAAGTTGAAAGTGTTGAAGTACAGTTGTCAAATGTATTTCAAAAGCTTTATCGCTTCTTTAACTACGCAATGTACACTAGATGTACTCGCGTAAACAGTAAATGTTGTTGTTGCCTGAACACATGGATCGTACCCACAGGGGGGATTGGCACATTGGGTTATGTCAAAAGTGCATCTAACAGAAACCAAAGGGTGTAAAGGCAAACATTCAACACGTAGCATTAGGCAACTAAATGCTACCAGATATTTTGAGAGGGCCTATACATATATTTAGCAAAGAATGAGAATATGGCGAGGTGTCCCACGATCGGTACCCTAGCAATGAAGCCTGCTGACGCTTCAATAAACTTGTGTATAGCAGTAATCATTGACCCATGGATTGTGCCTAATTGACACGCACCAAAGAACAAAATGTTTGGTGTAGTAAGCGCTAACCCCAGCTTACTTGTTGGATTGGTTCATTACAAAAAGAGCAGAGGACAGTAAATGTGTCACGGCGAGCTGTATTCAACTTCTTTTTCTACGTGCCATCACCACATGCGGCATCAACGTCTTCATTTCCAACATTTCCTGAAACATAAACGGAAGGTGCGGCTAATTTGTTATATTTCGTTAATAGGAAAAGAAAGTTAGGTAATTAGTTTAGACGAGAATTGCCTAAAATAGCCGTTCCCTCATCCCGGTGTCCATTTATTTCATTTCCCCGTAGCATAAATTTACTCCTTCCTGACGCTCTTGTCAACCTCTGCATCATGGGCAGCTCGTTTTATCGTAAAGGAAGAGGAGGAAGGGCGGCGAGAAAGGCAGACGAGCCGCACCCAAGAATAGAGCAGCAATCCGGAACAAGCGCATGTGAGTACTTTCGGACGAGATACTTAATCGACCACCTCCTCTTAGTCCCCAACATCAGATGTCCTGTATTGCTAACGTCGCCATGCTTTAATGCGTTTAGATTTCTTCAGATACCTCACGCTCTTTCCGGTGTATTCCTGTAAGTGTACGGATCTAACCGTTAGCCCACCAATTTGTGTCACTGGATAGTCCGTGGTCGATTGGGTTTTGAAACCGGGTTTCGAAGCCGCCATTAGACCGATTTGGGTCGCTGGCTACGTAACACTTGTTATGTGGCACTGTTCAATGAAGAAAGAAAAAAAAAGAACGTTTAAACATCGCCGGGGCTGGGCGGAATCTGACCCGCGTCATATACATAAAGATAATCTTCCGGCACATATTCAAACAGTCGCCACACGCAGACTTGGTTGCGGCGTTGCAAGATGGCGTAGGAAGTCCAGAGTGTCGCTATAAGGTAAAATATAAAATGTAAGTGTTAAAAAAAAACAAAAAAGAAACCATGCTAGCGCCCTTCCTTTCAACCGTACTTTGTGCTGTAAGAAGTGCTTCGCCGAAGCTTCGTTGTTCAGCGGGGAACACTTTGTAAGGTCACTTTTAATAATTTCACTAAATGACCGAAGACAGACACGCCTTGTAAACGAAGGAAACTGTCGCGTCCTTCTATGTCCCAGGCGAGAATGTGCATTCGTTATGCCAAGCAAAAAACATGCCCCCGACGACATCGGCAAGCTACCTTTAATGCAGTCTCCTTGCTCTGTCATCTGAGGTACGGCGTTCTCCCAGTGTATTTTATTCAATAAAGCTTTGCAAGGAAGAGGGTATGTGCTTTTTGGGAAGGCACCTTTACTAGCCAAGTTAGACGCACTTTTCCAAACGACTGCAACTGCCTTATTTTCTTCACAACAATGCGTATAAAAAAGAAATACATTCTAGAGCCATGTCTTTAGGTAAGGGCGAGGCATTTGTGTCTCGTGGAGTAACATGTTTTAAACAAGTTGATGGTTGAAATATTCAATGCGGGACAATTAAGAATTTGTTGGTGTTATTGTATATGGCAACCTTCAACGATACAGAGTTACGTCTCACTTTTCCAATTGCCACTCGCGCCTTCATTCACCATGCGCGGTCACGTGGTTTCAAAAGCAACCACGTAACTTTAGAGACACCACCAGTAATGAACTGACTTTAGAACATATTATGCAATATGGAACAGCCAACGCTACCGCGTAGTCGCAGTTTGGCACTTCATATATTATGAAAGTCCAGACGACTGCTTCCGGAATTAGTCTGCATTGTTTTCAGTCTCTAATGCATAAATCACAGAAGTCCCTTTTGAGTTTATATTTTAAACTCGCTCGGACTGCTGGTTTGCATGTGTTTCGACAGATGGCGCTCCATGGCTCTACGCAATGGTGTCACCGTATATGTTCCCCAAAGAGAGCAGAGTTGCACCTTGCCTTTGCTATCAGCAATGGCACCGCTACTCGCTGAGCCAACTTCAGAACCCACCTTTACGGACGCGATGCATACGCTTCGTTACCTTGAATACCATGAATATCTCAACCTGCTGCTTCCGTGACACTCCTGGCATGGCATGTATGAGATCTAATGTCATAATATAAATGACGTTAGATGAGTGACATGCGTGACATGGCATCAAGATTTATACATAACGACGAATATCTTGGCATGTATTACATGAAAAGAGATGACAAGATTGAAATTGCATGCAGACATGAAATTGGACACATGGAATGTGGAATGGCGCATAATGCGAAAACATGGCTCATAATGCGAGAAACATAACATGAATTACATAACCTAATTTACGTCATGACATAAATGACAGGTCATGACAATCATTCGTAGCATGGTTGACATAGTACAACAAAAGCGACACACATGCATGTCGGGACATGAACATGGATAACGTGTATGGCACGGACTCATGACATAACGCGAATGGCATGTCATGACCAAAGTGTCGAACTGAAAGTTTTTTTACCTTCCTATTTTCTTTGCAGTTCAGCGAAAACGACTCATTTCCGGTTCAACTCCGCAGCGAAAAAATAACGATTGAAACCGATTCGAATCGGTCAATTTCATTTGCATAATCCAACAATAGTTACATGAAAACAGTACACATTTATTTTGTAAGAATACTCGACGCCACTAAGAAGTTGCACAGGAAGATTACGTCTGTTTGTTCTCAAGTCCGCACGTAGCTGCAAAATAATTATGAACTTCCAACGCCAGTGCTGGAATCTATGTGAACCGAAGCTTTATTCAGGGAGAAATAGAGAAAGAGCGAAAGGATAGAATATATTGAGGAAACGCAGACAGTGCTCTAGCCTACTACTTTTCTCATGGCGAAAGGGAAGAGGAGAAAAAAAATCCGGCGGATCCCAAGCCCTGTGGGAATCGATGTTATCGATGCAGTGTGCGGGAAGCCTAGCAAGTTAACGAAATGACCATGACAGCGCCAAGTCGTAGGCCGTTCTTTCATGACCTACGGGACACGCATGTCATGAAATTCATGTCATGAGTCCTCGGGAGTCCCTTTAGCTACACCTAAGAGACCTTAAGGCAAAAGCCTTAGTCATGGTCATGAATATGACTTCGACCATCAACATTTACCCTATTTCTTCACTTAGTACCACACCCGAACCCATTTCACTGATTTTTTAGTGTTAATTTTTTTCGCTGAGTCTCATTCTCATTTTTGCTGAGTCATGGTCATCACTGACTTCTAACACAATCCCTTAGTGTTTCCTTCACTTAGTGCCCATGTCCGAACCCATTTCAGTGGTTTTTAAGTGTTAATCTTATTCGCTGTGTCATTGTCATTTTTGGTCAGTCATGATCATTACTATGACTTCTACCACAGTCGTTTAGTGTTGACTACACTTAGTGTCGACGCCCAAACCCATTTCAGTGGTATTTGAGTGTTAATCTTTTTTCGCCGAGTCATTGTCATTTTTGCCGAGTCATGCTCATGACAATGACTTCTACCGCATCATTTAGTGTTTTCTTCACCCATAGCCTGCATCCGAACCCATTTCAGTGGCTTTTGAGTGTCAATATTTTTCGCTGGGTCACTCTCATAACCTACATGACACCTATCACTTATGTTCTTCACGCACTCCTGTCGTACTGTGCAATTTTTGGTACCGGCCAACTTAACGAAACGGCCATGAGAGCACCAAGACGCAGGTAGCTGTTTCACGACCTACATGACACGCATATCATGACATTCATATCATGGCATATCATTTATGTTCGTCATATACTCTTGTCGTGGTACGCCAATTTTGATAACTACGAAGTTAACGAAACAATCATGAGAGCACAGACGCAGGCGGCTAGATAGAAAGATAGATAAATAGATAGATAAATACTGTCAAAGTAGCAAATGTTTGCCGGGAAATGCTTCGCGTTTAATAGGGGACTGTGGTGTAATGATGATTATAGGCAGTAGCATGTGAAAGTGTGGCGCGAAGGCTCACAGCCTTGAACATAATCAGTGTCAACTAAATATTATGATAGCCTTGATGGCTAGCTTTATTGATATTTAGTAACACTATTTCACTGGACGGCCTCTTGCTGATTGGCTCTAACCAAGAGACCAATGCCTGTCGTTCATAGTCATCTAAGGACAAACACAGAACACACAGGGAGGCGTGTTTGCTTGAGGCGTTGTTGTGCGTCATTGTTGATAATCACTGAGAGTTGAGCATTATCCTTGCCTTACACGGCTCATCAAATCGTGGCAGAAGTGTTAATTGGATTAGTTATTATAAAATTATGTGCAGACATAGTATACATATATTCGCGGTCTGCACCACGTTTCGCTGCGTAGCGAAGACACTCCTGTTTCACGCGACGCTTTATTAGTGTGTGTGTGACTACGACGCTGTGTGCACGCTTTCGAGCGATTTTTCTGGCGCTTGCTTACGTGCTCCTTCTGCATACGCGACTAGCACGCTGTTGAGACGCCAGCTCCAAGCGGTCTGTTTAGGCTATGGACGATTGTTATGTTTACACTATCAAAGCCCAGCACGCTACCTCCACAGACCTGCGTTTCTGTCGCATAGGAAAGCAAGCACAGGACGTACCATACGCACAAAGTGCGCATCTCGGCCCGCGGTAGCGCCGGCCGGGATGCGCGGAGGCGAGCGCTATCTGGTGGTGGTGCAACCCGCGTCACGCGTGGCAGGACCATCGTAGCAGCGCCCGGAAAGTCGGGAGAAGAGGCAAAGAAAGTTTCTCTTTAAAACAAGTATATGTGTTCAGGTATTTTGCACGCAACACAGTCACGCGAATCCACGCGCCGGATACGATGGAAATATTGTCGCGTTAACACCAAACCTATATACTCTGCCCACTGACGCAATACGCTGAAAACCATACTAACGGTGCTGTTACCTTTAAAATGATGAAAAGATGGTGCATATTTATAAATAAAGCAACATGAACGAGAAGTGCAGACAATGCAAGGATGATTAGAGGCAGGAAGGGCGGTCAACCGTTTATGTTGCCTGTTCGTTTTCGCTCTGGATTGAAAAAATCGCAAAGTCCCGGTTCATTTCCAGTTGCAGCAAAAGCTTTTTCTTCCGGTTTTAGGTTCAGTTCTGGTTCGATACCCTGGTCATGACATGCGTGACCAGACGCACATATCTAGTGGTGTTCTTTGCTTCTTCGCCAAAAAGGATAAAAAATATCACCGACAATTGGATGAAATACACCCTAATGCGAAATTTGAGCGCAGCTCTACAGGTGTTTTCATTTCGCGATATATTAGCTGGCGCGGACAATTGCGTGTGGCACATTGTCGCGTGAGGGACATTGCAAACGGAGAGAAGTGCGGCGCGACTGCCTCGCTAATCGGCAAATCACGGCCAATTGCTAGGAATCGCATGGGCGCGATTCCCAGGAGCCGCCGCAGACAGACCTCTGCTCAAGCAGCACTTTGTGTCGGTATATGGCATGGAGGAATAAAGGAGGTGCTCGCCACGTGCCTTATCAATGGCACCATCGGTGAACAGATGACGCGCACTGCTCCGTTGCCATTTCGTAGCGATCGTCGCTGCAGAACAGGTCTAGCGAGGCACTCCGCTTTCCTCCTCTCCCTTTCGCCATACTCTCCTCTACCTCTTTCCTCATGTTTCTGCTGCACAGGTCATACCAAGTATGACTTGTAAAACCTGGTCCATGAGCTCCTGAATCAAGGCAGGCGCACTCGCAACGCCGTGCGGCAACCACACGTAGCTAAAGAGGCGCATGTGCATGTTAACCGTCAGACGCTCGTCGGCATGCTCATCGTACTGCAGGTGTAGGTAAGCTTTAGTCAAGTCTAAAACAGTGAACACCATTCCCCCAACCAGGGACGCAAAATGTCCTCCGGAAGTGGCAAGGTATAGTGATCCCCCTCGACGGACTGGTTCACAGGGACCCTGTATCACCACAGGTCCTTATTCTTTATCCATTTTATTGCGACAGCAATTATATGGATACTCCAAAGCGGATTGCTGCCGTCGGCATCGCCGTCGCCGTAAGGTTCCGTATGACGTAAACGGCGATTAAATCTTCGCCGCGCTCCGGACGCTGTATGTGCCAGTGAAAGGGTGCGAGGGACGCGCGCTTTCACGGGGAGCGAACGCACGTCGGAGAGCAAACGCGCGTTCTGCGCCATGCTCCCTGAAGGGCTTCAGAATTAGGCGTCTCTTTCCTCCTTTACAATCACCATATATAGAGAGCAAACGCGGCTTCTTCCGTCGCGCGAAAGGCTGTGGAGGGACGGGAGGGAGGGAGGGGAGGCGACGTTTAGCTGCGGCACCAAATGCGTATTTATTAAAACACGCCAAGCGCGTTTGGTGCGAACGCGGGCAGAACGCCGACGGCGTCGACAACAGTTCGGCGCGTTGCTGGTGCTGCTGCATGTCCAAGTTTATACAGCTGATAAAACTACTATCCTTACTCCGTATAGCTCTCTACTAATATGCTATCGTAATCGATGCTTCGGCCTTTCGTTTGAAACTGCGACCACCTTTTTTCTGTGGTAAGGTAACTAGCGGCGTTGCCTAAGTGCTGTATCTCACTCGGTAAATGACCCGAGCTTTCTCTACTTGTTCTCGCAAGGCATACGGTACATGCCTCGCCTTAGAGAAAACTGGATTTCCATTCTCTTTCGTGCTAATGCGACTCTTCTACTCCTTGATAGCACCATAGCCAGCTTGAAGAACATAAGCGTGCTGGTGTTTTAATAAGTTGACAGCTTCTTGAGTTTTCATCGGCGCGACTGCTTGTACAGTAGCCGCAACCTCGTGCAATTTCGGCAAGGCACCAGGAAAGTTCACTTTTATCTTTGCGAGCTAATCATGACCGAGAAGCAGCGGAATGCGCGGAAGTTTTCCGTACTAAGCAATGACAAGTGGAAGAAAGTGGCGTTGCTTCGCACACCTCACGTCGACTTGCGCAGCGCCCTTTACGCTGATTGTGGTGCCGTTGTACACGCCGAGCTTGATGTCCTCACTGTTGTACGATTGGTCATGAAAATTATCTGGAAAGTACTTTTCAGGCATAATTGTTACTGCAGCCCCCGTGTCCAATTTCACTGGCACTTCGTGACCACTTATGATTACTTTTACTACTACCGGATGCCGGCTAGCTGCTCTGTTTGTTTTGCAAATAGTTAAAAAATGCTGCTCTGCTGTCAGCTCTTCTAGAGCGTGCGCGACTCGTGTTTTGCGCATTTTTGCGACATGACTTAGTTTAGAACTCATAAAATAAGCACTTTTACAGCGAAAGCTGTAAATGACTAGGCGAAACGAAAACCCGTTCGTCCTATGTTTCGCTAAACGTTTCCATTGGCTGCACCGTCAGTTAGGTCGTTCTCTACGCCGCAACCACACCCAAGCGCGCGCGCCATTTGCAGCGCCGTTAGTGACGTCGTTAGCAAACGCGTTGACGCTGCTCTGCCCAACGTTACTAGACTAGCTTCAGTTGTAAAACTCCCTGCCCGTGCGCTTTCCGCCGCTGTCGCCACTCCTTGGGCATCCGCCAGATGGCGGCGCCGTTCCATCGCACTCCAGTGCAGACGCCTCGCCACAGCCTTGAGCTTGTGCGGACGGGAAACTTGCGCGTGTTTCACGCTCGCTGGCGTTCTCCCTATAGTCCGAATTAGTGATACCATGGGAAAGCGGTATCCACCTACAGCAATAAGATATATCGGGCTAGTTGGTTCATACTAACAGAAGGGTAAACTGCACGATAGGAAGAAACGCATACGATGAAGCGCAGAAACTGCGTTTTTAAGTGTCGTGTGTTTCTTCCTGCCGCCAAACCTTTCACGCAGTTTACTTTTCCCATACAGCAGCTTTCGCACGTTTTCTCGCTGCTTTTACTTGCTTAACACTTTGGTCTGGGCAGTTAAATACGCCAGCTAGCGACACCAAATTTGTTATCCACAAAAATAGCAGAACTTTCTTGTAAACCAATGAATGCTTTATAAAAGAAAGCGAAGTAAAAAATTTGCCGCGTATCTGCGTGCTTCGCTGCAAATGTCGTCGAAAGACGATAGTCTTCTGCCGGCCGTACTACATGAGTGCTGGTCTGATCCGCGGCCACCCGTGATGCTGTTCTCGTACCATTTCCGTCCTGGCATGAAGGTTTGTTTAAACAGATTTCATTTTACCGCATTATTTCATCAAGCGGCCATTTATGTTTTGCCCTGCCTCAGACAGCGCTTCCTTTATGTTGAATCGGCCGCATCTGGCTGGCATTGATAGAATTGAGGAGGCGCTGCGTGAGACATGGACGTCATCTGGCAATACATCGGGAAACATGAGCTTGTGCACAGGGTTTCCTTCCTCCATGGCAGAGGGCGCACGTCGGCGCGCAGTCGGGCAACATCGTTCGTCGGTGCGCATAGCATGGCACTTTCAGCGCAGCTTAAGAAACTAGGGTCTTTAGAGTTACGTATCTATGTATTTTCTATTAAAGTAACACACCTCCTAATACTTACCTAGTGATGTTGCGCCTCAGATATGCGTAATATTTACTTTGTGATCGATAACGTTCACAAGTATGAACGGCCGTACCAGTTTAAGTAGTGTGGGCGGTAAGCAAGTGGTCCAACTTTGGCCGGGTGGCTGAATCGGGTGACAGACAGACAGACAAACAGACAGACAGACAGACAGACAGACAGACCAAATTTTCAGCGTTTAAGTTCCCCAAGAAAGACTATCGTCTTTAAAAACACTGTATGCCCCTATATATAGCTGTGACAAACTGTCAGATGGGACATAATCTAGGCAAATGATTTGGGCCTACGTGGAAGCCAACTCCACCTGCAGCAGCTTGGCACGTTTCCTCGCTGCCTTTACTTCAAGACTGGATTCCACCGCTGCTCCAGGAACCTTGCCTAAGAATGCATTTTTGTGCAAGGTTTCTGCCAGGTATGCGTGTACGAATGCGCGTGACTAAATAAAAATTAGCGTACCTTGCACAAGCAGCGCACGGCTAAAGAAACAGCGGAGCTGATCGGCACCTAGCGGGTCCTGGCCTTAGAGTTATGCTTTTCCAGAATTTGTTGATTAGTGATCGATTATCGATTGCCTATTTATTGGTTATCGCAAGCTATTGGCCACGTATTTGGGCTAGGCTAATCACTGCCAAGTCATCCCCAGCATTTTACGGAATTTCTTGACTATTGATCGATTATCGATTAGCTATTGATAGGCTATCGCAAGGTATTGGCCACGTATTTGGGCTATACTAAGCACTACCAAGTCATCGCCAGTATTTTCCAGAATTTATTGTTTATTGATCAATAATCGATTAGCTATTGATTGGCTATCGCAAGGTGATGCGAGGCGCAGCTGTGCGCAGTGACGTCATCGCTAGGCGAGTTTTTGCCAACGCTTCACGGGGAAGCAAAAAGTTTAAACAGCTCCGCTGTTAAAAATTTTATGATGCGTGCACTAAGTTCCTGAAAGCGCAAGGGGCACCCAACACGACTCAGCGTATTCTCCGACAGCTCTTCTAAGATGGCCCAGAACAGGTCACCAAACATCTGTCTTCGTTTGCGTTTTTTTGCACCGGTTGGTTCGACAGATACGACGGAAGGTTCGGGAACACTTTCGGCACCACACCCTCGGCAAGTTCCACTTTTATCGTGGCATCTCAACTATCTGGCCACTGATAATACACACAAACACTTTAATATGTCCTGCTCATGAAAGTTTAAATCACACACCATGGAATTCGCAGAGCGTTCCCTGTCGGCACGAGGAATCGCTCTGTTCAACGCCGAGCGAAGTGTCGCATTGCTGGGAGCACACAAGAAGTGGCGCGCCGAACTGTCGACATGGCTCGATAGCCGTTTGTTGCAGTCAGAAACTAGGGACTCCACCTCACGCCTTACTGCTGGGCAATGACCGCGCTCATGCGGCTGCCCGAGAGCTAACCTGCCGGGCCCCTGGCAGTGAGGCGACCAACCAAGATCAAGCCTCCCGCAATTTGCCCAACGCTATACCGTGACACTCAAGACTATTACAGACTAGGTCGCTTGCGATATCATCCTCCACCCAAATCCTTCTCCGGGAATGAAGCCGTCTCCCTGAGACGGCTTTAAACAAACTGGTATCCTAACCTCCTCCTTCTCAACAAGTTCTCCCCAACCTTATACCTCACCACCTGCCCAGGCTGCGGTGCACCACCGACGACTTTCCACGTCACGATGGAGTGCCAAAAACTACCAACCGATATCCCCATTCTAAAATCACCCAACCAACGTATGCGCAGTGGGAGGTGATCCTCCGTCGCTCCGAGCCTCAGGTGGGGCTGGCCCTGATACGACGAGCAAGAGCGGTGGCGGCAGCCATTGGGGCCCTGGACTAAGGGCCCCAACCACATTATACCTTTCATATTATAATAAATATTATTTCTTATTCTTCCACCTAGTGTTTCTAAGGCTCTTCAGGATCGGCCCGAGCATATATTCCTCGTACTTTTTTGCAATACAATTAAAGGTTTTTCACGACCACCACCTCTCGCTCCACCGTGAACTAAGCGGCGAGGACACAGCTCACACAAAGCCATCAGCCTTATGCACACCCATAGAGTTTCACACTATAATGAGAAACTCTATTTGTGCACACCTACACACTGTACCCACCACAGATCGCTTTTAAATAAGGCCCACACTGCCGCGCCATGCACCGCCGCTTCCAGAGTAGAACGCCCCCCTGGTGCTTTCCCTAGCGCCACTGGGAAAATATAAAAGTTGTCGCAGTTTCACCTGAAAGGCGAAGCATCAATTGCGATAGCAAACTTGTAGAGATTTGTGCACACCTACACACTGTACCCACCACAGATCGCTTTTAAATAAGGCCCACACTGCCGCGCCATGCACCGCCGCTTCCAGAGTAGAACGCCCCCCTGGTGCTTTCCCTAGAGCCACTGGGAAAATATAAAAGTTGTCGCAGTTTCACCTGAAAGGCGAAGCATCAATTGCGATAGCAAACTTGTAGAGAGCTATACGGAGTAATGATATTAGCTTTATCAGCTGTATAAACTTGGACATGCAGCAGCATCGGCAACACGCAGAACTGTTGTCGACGCCATCGGCGTTTTGCCCGCGTTAGCTCAAAATGCGTGCGGCGTTGGTGACTGTTGCCGGAGCCTCTGATATAAATAGGCACTTGGTGCCGCAGCTAAACGTCGCCTCCCTTCCCTCCCCCTCCCCCACGGCCTCTCGCGCGTCTGAAGAAGGCGCGTTTGCTCTACATATATGGTGATTGTAAAGGAGAAAAGAGACGCCTACTTCTTCAGCCCTTAAGCGAGCACGGCGCAGAACGCGCGTTTGTTCTCCGCCGTGCGTTCACTCCCCGTGAAAGACGCGACCCTCGCGCCCTTTCACTCGTACATACAGCGTTCAGCGCGCGGCGACGATTTCATCTCCAAATGACGTCATACGGAACCTCACGGCGACGGCGACGGCGACGGCAACGGTGACGGCGACGCCGACGGCAGAAATCTGCTTTTGAGTGTCCATATAATTGCTATCGCAATAAAAGTAGCGCCAACTGCGGCCCTTCGCCTCTGCTTCTTCTTATGGCAGCTGCAGCAGCGCCTCTAGGGTGTCCACAAGGAAACTACTAACGCGAGAGCCGCGGGCACGACCGGGCGCGTCCGAGCTCGTCTAGCGCGTTCGCTAGCGCGGGAGCTGCGTCTCCGGCGCCCACCCATGGTACCACTAGTACAGCGGGTCGGCATCCCGAAACGCGCAGAGCCACCGTGTCAACAGATTCAGGCGCGGTCAACAAAACAAAGGTCGACTCCATGCCCCGAGCACGGCCGCTGGATAAAAAGAAAAGCCTATCCAGGGGCTGTGCCCCGACCAAGTAATCAAGTAAAAAAAAAGCGAGAGGACAATAAGGGTGGCGCTTTCTCTACCTTATAAAAACATAATGCGTCACGTTTGAAACCGTGCGATTTCTCAGCGCTGCAGTACTTACCAGGATGTCCGTTTCCAGTGCAGCGGCGCTGCCTTCAGTAGCGTCAACGCTGAACGCGTCTGCATGCAAACGCACTCGCGTCCGGCCCTGATTGCTTGCGGGGATAGTTTTTCCCAGTACGAGCGTTTTCTTCTCTTAAATCTTCTATCACGCACTTCCATGACACGGTGTACCCCTAAAATAGTAAACAAGTCGTAACCGCACTATCGGCAGGAAATTCTCAGTTTACAGCACCTAGGAAAATGCCTTTCTTTTTCATGGGCTGTATGCCATGCATCTAAACACAATGCGAGCACTTCTGTTTATTGACTGAGAAAATACCGCATATTTTTATACTTTCAGGCACGACGCCAATCACGCCCCTTGTTTCTACATACATTCCACTGCCGTACTTAACGTTACATTTTTTGCATTTTTCCTTCTCTCGAACCTGACCCAAAACGCCCTTGCGAACCGCACCGCCCTGCGGTGCCCTTGCGGGATAATTGCACGAGCCCATCTTTCCGGCCAAGCGCCACTCTCAACGGGCTTCGCACCTCAACTAACTTGGTTTACAATCTACAGAACGCAAAGAAGAGGAGGTGCCTGCTCATTGACAGGAGCGCCGCTACTTTATTTATTTTTCAGGGGCTTTAGCTTTGCGCGCGATGGAAGACAGCGCACTTCGTCCCCGCCTCGCTGCCTTGCGCGCACATGATAGAGCCACCATGCTTCTCGGATCACCTTCCTTCGCACGCTTTCACTCGAACCATCAGCGTACGGTACGCGACCGCAATGTTATCGCAATTGGACATTATACGGAACATCAAGGCAACGGAGATGGCAATGATGACAATTTGCCTGCAGTTTTCATGTAATTAAATGTTTCTCGCAAAAATACTCATAAAATAAACCAAGTCTGGCTATCTTGCGCAGGTGAGAAAACGACTGCCACCTTGATTCGCTTTTGGCAATGTTGCGCTTCGTTCACAAGAGTACAATTAATTAATGTCTATGGCCGGCACTGACAGCAGAATTTCGCTCAGAGTGCCCTTATAATGCTATTGGAATGAAAACTTCGCCTAAATGTTCAATGCCACGTTTTTTGACGGGAAGCAGTACAAAGACAGCCTGTGAAGCAATAGGCAAATGATTCATTGTTCCTTTTGTTCGTTTTTTTTTCAGAGCTCCTGAACAACTCGTATAAAGATGTGCCTTTGCGATTCACCGAGGACTGTGATGTTACTGGGAGTTTTCTGCTTCGTAAGTACGCCACAATTACAAACGTTCTACCAACACATTATCAAAGCATAACCACATAAAGCCGAGAAGGCCCTAATACAGTAAAAAGCTTAGCAGTTTACGCAGAAGTAACCTATTTGCCAAAAAAGAACATTTTAAAATTATTAAGAAAATTGGGTATATAAAAGTGCGGTATTGGTACCTCTTCTCCAAGTACCGTCATTCTAAACTAATCGCCATTTTCCTGATTTCGCTCAAAGCAGAATTAGAAGAATTACTTAAACTTAGCTGCGTTGGATACTCTTGTACTCTATCTCTGTATTTCTTTGCAATGGCATGGAAGCTGAGGGAATTTTTAGCCAATAGGAAGGACGAATGTCCCTCGAAATGTGTTCATCCAAGCCGTGTCCTCTGCTCGGCGTCTGCCTTGTCATCTTGTCGGTGCATGTTCCATGGTTGGTGCATTGACGCAACAAATGGTTTGGCTTTGTAAGGATAAGCTGCGTTTACATGAGTGTGACAACGGGGCTTTGCCTCATCTATAGGCAAAGCAGAGAATACAGAAAAAAAAAGCCAGTTCCACGCTTGTGAAATCTAATGAAACAGCGGAACTCTGCAAGCGTGGGTGTATAGCGTAGTGGGGTTGACGCTCGCCTTCGGACCGTGAGTACCCGTGCTCAAATCACACCTCGCCAGGAAACCTTATGTTGATTTTTTTCTCCGTGTCTCTCTTCTTTCTCTCTCTCAGACACTTTTTGAAGGGAGTTGACCTATTATTCGAGCAATATTCATTGCCTTTATGTGTTGCGCTGTTAAGCACGAGGTCACGTGATCGAATCACGGCCACGGCGGCATCATTTGGATGGAGTAGAAATGCAAGATCACCCATGTGCGCTTTAGAGAAACCGAGGTGGTCAAAATTATTCCGCTTTCCCCAACTACTGCGTGCCTGATTATCAGATCGTGGTTTTGGCGAGTAAAACCCAATAATTAATAAGAAATATATATTAAAAATATATTGCGATCCGTGTTTGTATTCGATTTAATGTCATCCCTATGGTTTATTATTGCAAATAATTGTACAGAAATCATTTACGTAAGATGGTCACTAAAGGCCATTCTTAATTTCTTGCTTCCGCTTAAAAAAATCCATTTTCCACGTACAAATCCTGAGAATGCAACATTCTTAACGCAGTCTAAGAGGCTCAATAATTGTGAAAGTTATGAGGACGTAAGGTGTAGGTGATGAAATCAATTTAAAATAAATTCAATGTTCTGGTTTGGTAAATCGTATGAAGTTATAAGCTAGTTTAGGGGATTTAAAATTGCCCATCTGTATATGTAGGTTGCGAGGGTTCATTTAGAGTGAGTCGTAGGTCCGTGCAATAATTTGGGGTCCTCGATCCTCCGGGAGAAAAGTCCACATCGTCTACAACAAAGGCCGAAGCTGGGCCCCCTTCACGTGCTAGAGGCGCAGCTGTCACGCAAATGGCGCGAACACGATCTATAGGCGCGCACTCGTTGCTGCAATGATTGCATACTCTGCGCCGCTATCCGCTTTACTGTAGAGATTGCAAACGTAAACGTTGGTTCTACGTCTTGCGCCTGAACGGCCAGGAACACGCAGCGCTGCCCTAATGTTTTTGAAGAAAATAAAGTCACAGGCCTGTGCGGCACACGCAGCACGGTCACAGCGCAAGCTGGTTGAGCGCGCAAGAGTAGCTCCAATTTCGGCACCACGCACAGCAGGGTCTTCGCGACAGAGTCCCTTCGCCTCGATTTTGACGAGAACGATCTGAACTGTCCGCCCGGCGTCGACGACTAGCTGCGTCTTGTAATGCTCTCTGCACAGCAGTCTGCTGAGCCCAACTATGCCTGGTTGAAGCCGTGCGCGTAGCTCTATAGGATTCGGTTCTTCAGCAACGGTTCGTACCTTGCGAGAAGACGACATTAACGTGTACCGAAGTGGTACCCAAAATACGTGGCGCACATCTAAGACCGAGATTGCGTTGATGGCGCACCTCTTCTGAATCGCATCTCGTCGTCTGAGCCAGCGCGCGTGGCGTTTTCAGGCACCTTAACTAGATGGCGCCACCATACTGGCGGAGGCTGGAATCGCGTTGATTGCGCGCCTCTTAAGAATCACATCTCGTCGTATGCGCCTGTGCACGCGCAGTTTGCAGGCGCCTTACCTAGATGGCACCACCACATTAGCGGAAGCTCGGGTCGTCTCGCTTGCGCGCCTGCCAATAGGGCCCGCTTATAGCGCATTTTTCTGTTGCCTGATAGCAAATGCTTGCGTGGCTCAGATGTGCACCCAGGGCAACCACTTCCGGCATGAGCGACAGTCGTATAAGAGCGTCGCGAAAATGTTCCACCTTGTAAGGCCTTGCCTTGACATCCCCGTGAAAAAAAACTGTGTGCAAAACGGACGCACCTGTTGGCAATGATGGCAAAATCAGTTGGTAGTCCTGGCCTGGTTTTTCAGTTGACCTGATACCGCGGCCCTGCCGGGCCGCTGATACCCCTCCTTCGGAGCTTATGCTACGCACGACCGTTCACCACGGACGCAAGAAAGCAACTGAACCATCTGTGGGCGGGGTGACTTTCAAGGACGAAGAAGGGAAAAAGAAGATTCTTGCTGCAGACGCTTTTGATGTCAAGGACCACCGTTGTGTGGTCGTCGACCCGTGCGACCGCGGCGTCCGACTCAAGCTCTACTGGCTTCTTCACGGAGTACCTGACGAAGACGTTCGTACTGCTTTGTCACCTTTTGGGAAAGTGACTGAAATCACCAGGGACTAGTGGCAGGTCGAAGAATGCGTTGACAAAGGGCCAACCACCCGTTCCGTGACACTGAAGCTGAAGGCTGGCGTCACAACTGAAGACTTGCCCCACCAGCTACAAGTAGCGGAAGATGTCGCGCTCGTGGACGTCCCAGGCAGAGCTCCTCTCTGCCTCCGATGCCGGGGCATCGGGCACATACGACGCGAGTGCCGCGTAGCACGCTGCGGGCTTTGTCGTCGTTACGGCCACGACGAGACTCAGTGCGTGCGAACCTACGCAACAGTGACAGGCCCGGCATTGAAAGAGGACGCGACTGATCACCTGATGGACGTGGTAGACGCAGTGGAAGCCGCTGGTGAAGGGAGTGATGTCCAGCCCTCGGTGTTCACGCCTCTGAAGAAGGCAACACCTGCTGACGAGGCCAAGCCATCGGACGGCGGGAAAGACCCATGGGATGACACGGCAGAGCCAAATTCCTCGGTTGAGATCGAGGATAAAGACGCCAAGGAAACTTGCACCTTAGCAGAAGCGACGACCGGGGAAACGCAGTACACTTACGACACCATGATGCCTGCGTCTTGCAGTGCGCCTGCTAAGAGGCTTCATGAGGAGACGGATGAGCAGGAAGAAAAGGATCAATAGAAAGGGAGTAGTGACGAGCCTCCTCCGAAGGCTCCACCCGGACGCCGACCGGCGTTCAAGCCCAAGCCCGGCGTTCAAGCCAAACGCCGCACTACAACCCCGACGCCTCCGCTGACGCGGAGGCGTTTCTAGGAGAGCAAGAGTGTTGTGGTCTGGGGACTAGGGTTTGTGGGTGGGATGTGCTTTGGCCGTCGTCATTGCTGTTTAAAGCCCCGAAAACCATGGTCCGCCTGGCTAGACCACCGTGTCAACGAAACAGATGTGAGAAGGACGATGTGTGGTAACTGCATGGTGTAGATTATCTTGTCTTTAAAATGGCAGCTAGCATTTCGAATGGTCTTTGTGTCGCGACGTTGAACGTGCGTGGACTAGGCGCGCGTAGAAGGCAATGTCAAGTTAATCGTATCCTTGTTGAAAATAATATTGACTCATTCTCCGTTCAAGAAACAAAAATTGGGAGTGATGAACAGACGGATCGGATGGTTAACAATTTCCGCCCCAGATATAGCGTATGCGTGTGTCATGCGGTGGGTAGGTCTGGGGGCTGTCTTATTTTCTTGCGTAGTACCATTACCGTGGTAGAAGCGGTCACGTCATCCGAGGATGGTAGATTGGTTCTCTGTGACTTTACGTTTTCAGAGATGTCTTGGAGGGCCATATGCGTGTTCGCTCCTAACGTAGCACGGGAGCGGGAAGTCATTTTTGGTCAAGTTCAGCAGCTCATAAATTGTAAAAGGCATGTAATTTTACTGGGTGATTTTTGCTGTGTTTGCTTTCCAGAAGATACATCTAAGTTGCCCACCGTTCGCGATAAAAGTGCCTTGCTCTTAAGTTCGATTGTCAGGGAGCAAGACCTTGAAGACATTGGTTATGTGTTGTCAAGGGAAAATCATGCCGTGTATACGCGCTACCAAGGTGAATGTCATAGCAGGTTAGACAGAATTTATGCTCCATTAACCTTTGTACCTTTATTCTCAAATTATAAAGTGATACATGTTAGCTTTAGCGATCATTGTATGGTTATGTCAACGATAGGTAAGAAACAAAGGGCATCAAAATTCAACTGGGATTTATGGAAGCTAAATGATAAGCTTTTGCAAGATGAAGTTTTTAGAAAAACAGTTGAAGATAAGCTCGAAAATTTGCTAAGCACCACTACGTCAGCGTTTTACATTGCAGAATGGGAACTGTTCAAGGCAGACGATATATTTACCGCAATTGAGAGAGCATGTGTAGTCCAACATAAAGAAAAAGAACGTGAAAAGGAATTGCACCTCAGTTTAAAATACATGCTCTGCGCAGAAAGCTCTTCGCCTGGATTATTTACGAAAGAAATCAAAGAAGTTAAGTCTGAGCTTGAAGTTATGGGTGAAGAGAAGTACAAGGGTGCGGTATTAAGGGCACGGGCAGAGCATTTATGGATGGGAGAGACGCCAACCAAGCGAGCAATGTGCGATGAGAAAAAACACGCGGCTGCCAAAGAAATAAGGGAAATAAGATATCAAGGGGAAGTCACTAATGATGTTGGAATGATAGAGCACGCATTTCAGTCTTATTATGAAAGTCTGTTGGGGAAAAAGACCTTTGATATTCAACGTTTTAAGACTCAATTCTTGTCCTTAATTCCAACAGTATCAGATGAAGTCTGTGAAGCACTCGAGAGACCAATAGGCCTTTCGGAAGTTGAGGATGCGATTGACGATCTCCTTCCCGGCAAGTCGCCAGGGCCTGATGGTCTCGAAGGGGCTTTCTATAAGAGCTTTAAAAGGGAAATAGCTGTAGCATTACACCGCGTGATAAGTGAGCTGTACGAGAGCAAGGAAGCGCCTCCTTCTTTTCGGACATCGCACGTTATTTTAATTCCTAAAGCGAAAGACCCAGCGAGGCTTTTGGCGTTTGAATCCTATAGACCAATAAGCTTGACAAATACGGACTATAAAGTTTACACTAAAATACTAGTGAGACGATTGCAAACTCTGATAAAAGAACTTGTGGGCCCCCATCAAACCTGCGGTATCAAAGGGAGATCAATATTTTCGAATATACATACTGCAAGGGCCATACTGGAATGTTGCGACGAAAAGGAGGGCCGAGTGGCCATGATACAAATTGATCTTGAAAAGGCTTTTGATAGAGTCGTCCATGATATCATTTTCTTGCTTTTAGAACATGTTAAAGCCGGTTCAGTGATAACAGATGGAGTGAAAATGGTGTACAAAGATTGCACTGCAAAATTAATAATTAATAGAAAATTAAGCGCCAGTATAAAAGTGCAGTCTTCAGTAAAGCAGGGATGCTGCTTGTCGCCTCTTCTATTTGCCTTGTATTTAGAGCGGCTTTGTTTGAAAATAATTAGAAGACAATCTATTCGTGGATTTATCTATTCAGGAATTGAGACTAGAGTTCTGGCTTATGCGGATGATGTGGCATTTTTTTTGCAGAGATACAAAGAGTGTGGAGAAAACTATGAAAGAGATTGTTTCTTTTTGTACCGCTACTGGAAGTGCTGTCAGCTGGACTAAGTGCCTAGATTTATGGCACGGCAGCTGGCCACAGACATCCGGCTATTTTTGCAACATAAATTGGAGCGTTATACCTGCAAAATACCTTGGGGTGCCATTGCAACATTATCGTGACAGTGCAGAGTATTAGAGCGAAGAAATAAAAACATTTAAAGACCAGACAGAAAAATAGGGTGGGCATAATTTTTCCATGTTTTCAAGAGCTAGTGTGTGCAATTTGTTTTTAGTTACAAAAGTGTATTATGTACTACAAGTGTTATGCATGGCAAGAGTTTTGGTGCACAAATTTCATAGAGTGTTTGCAGTATTAATATGGGGATCTACTTGGGAAAGAACTAGCCGATGTAACTTGTTTCATTCGTTGAAGAATGGGGGACTCGGGCTAACACATTTGTTTTTGAAAAAGATCGTAAGTAGGTTCTTTTTCTTACGGGATCGAAGTGATATATTTCTGCGTACTGTTATTCAAGTGAGATTAAGTTCTTCCTTGCCTGAGTGGGTTGTTTCGTCAAGAAATTAACGAACACCAACGCCAATTGGATTTCTGAAGCAAGCTGTTATGTCATTTTCATTACTGCAAGCTCATTTTTCGAATGAATTTTTGTCTTCTATGACGCGAAAGAAACTCTATCGGGATCTTGTAGATGTTTTCTTACCGCTTCCTGTATATCGCACGATATACAACTTAGGAACTGAACGGAATGTCTTGAAACGTGTGAAAAATATGCCTGTTAGACCTTCAGCGAAAACACCCTTTTTTCAATTGCATTCTGGCACTCTCCCTGTGAAGCCATGGCTACAAAGTAAAGGAATATTTGTTCCATGGCCTGTTAACTGCATCATATGTAACAAATCGGAAACTATCGAGCACATCTTCCTGGATTGCCATGACTCCGTTTTCTTGTGGGACGTTCTCAAACGAACTCTGAAAAAAGAACTGCCGATAAGCCCTTTCGGTATTCGTTTCTTGCCATGCGCTGACGCAGAGGGAGTGCCGAATGACATGATAATGCTTGTGTGCATGAACAGTGTGTGGAAAACGCGCATGGATGTCAGGAATGCCCGCGTAGATGCAAGGTCGGCAAGGCAGCACCTAATTGAAAGTCTTACATACACCCGGGATGCCCTAAAGCACATGATTGAACCACCAAAGTGGATTCAGCAGCTTGACGTTTTGGTGTCTGTGGTGGCCTCTTTGAAGGCCTTTAAAAGTAGCAGTCTAGCCTAATTATGCGTTTATATTGTGTAGCGCCAAGTGAGCTGCTTTGTATTTGTACGGGTGTATGTATTGTTGGCAAAGAAGGTAATAAAGAAAAAAAAAAGCTTGCGTGGCTCAGAGGTAGAGTATCCGACTCCCGCGCAGCGGGCCTGGGTTCGATCCCGGTGGCGACCGGGTACTTTTTTTCGCATTTCCGGCGATAGCGGTTACGCGGCGGTGGCGGACACCATCGCGAACCGAAGCGCATATTGGATGGAGCCCATAACTGCTTACGCTGTAAAAGCAAGACCGTTCAGCTCAACAAAGCGCATATCAGGAGCCATTATGCAATGCTTCGCATCAGCTCAATCCCCTTAGAAGTTGTCGATTATGTGTTTTGTGTTCTATTCGGTTTGAAAATAATTATTGCAACAGCCCTAGCAAATAATGTAATAAATGTAATTTATATGCAAAATCTATATTCTCTTGCAGATATCCAATATTGGTAAAGTAATAGATGATGTCATCTTTTTCATGAAACTGGGCAAGTATTTCATTGTGTTACCCATGGACGTTTCACAATACACTGTACATTAGTGAAATATTCTTTGTAACTCCCATGAATGCAGTTTGATTAAGGTGAAACATGAAGTGCTTGCCAATAAATTAGCATTTCACGGTTCTATTCTCTCTAACTATTCTCCCCATCTACGTCCCTATTTACGACCGTGAGCAATCTTAACCTTTTCCTTCAGCTATTACCCCATCCGAACCCATTCCATTGCTTTTTGAGTTTTAACCTTTTTTCGTTCTGTCATTGTCATTTTTCTGAGTCATGCTCATGACAGACGTCTACCATCATCCCTTTAGTGCTTCCTTCCCTTAGTGCCCACGTCAGAACTAAATTCAGTGGTTCTTTAGTGCTACACTTGTTTCGCTGAGTCACTGACGTTCTTTCTGAGTCATGCTCATGGCTATGACTTCTACCACCATCCTTTAGTGTTTCCTTCACTAAGTATCTACGTCAAAACCAATTTCAGTGGCTTTTGAATGTTAATCTTTTTTCACTGAGTTGACGTGTTTTCTGAGTCATGCTCATGGCCATGACTTCTACCACCATCCTATAGTGTTTCCTTCACTTAGTACCGATGTCCGAACCCATTTCAGTGGTTTTTGAGTGTTAAGCTTTTTTCACTGAGTAATTGATATCTTTTTCTGAGTCATGCTCATGACTATGACTTCTACCACCATTCTTTAGTATTTCCTTCAGTTAGTACCGACGTCCGAACTAATTCCAGTGGTTTTTGAGTACTAATCTTTTTACACTGAGTCATTGTCATTTATGCTGAGTCATGCTCATGACTATGGCTTGTACCAGCATTCTTTAGTGTTTCCTTCACTTAGAGCCCACGTCTGAACCCATTTCAGTGGTTTTTGAGTGATATTCTTTTTTCACTGAGTCATTGTCATTTTTGCTGAGTCATGCTCATGACTATGATTTCTACCATCATCATTGAGTGTTTCCTTCACTTAGTGCCCACGTCCAAACTAATTCCAGTGGTTTTTGAGTGCTAATATTTTTTCGCTGAGTCATTGTCTTTTTGCTGAGTCATGCTCATGACTATGACTTCTACCAGCATCTTTTGGTGTTTCCTTCACTTAGTACCCACGTCCGAACCCATTTCAGTGGTTTTTGAGTGATCATGTTTTCCGCTGGGTCATTGTCACTACCTACATGACACGCATGTCATGACATTCATGTCATGACATATCATTTATGTTCGTCATATACTATTTTCATAGTAAGCCAATTTTGGTACATATCAAGTTAATTAAACGACCATGAAAGCACAAAGTCGTAGTCGTAGTCGTAGTTTTGGTACCTACCAAGTTAACGAAGCGACCATGAGAGCACCAAGACGTAGGTGGCTGTTTCATGACCTACATGACACGCATGTCATGACATTCATGTCATGACATATCATTTATGTTCGTCATATACTATTTTCATAGTAAGCCAATTTTGGTACATATCAAGTTAATTAAACGACCATGAAAGCACAAAGTCGTAGGCGGCTAGGTAGATAGATAGATAGATACTGTCAAAGTAGCAAATGTTCGCCAAGAAATGCTTCACATTTAATAAAAACCAATGACTATCTTTGTCGAATCTAAGCTGCCGTGAAGCACGTACTTGGAAAAATCTTATCTCTTTATTACTAAGAGCGACAGACAGCTTACTAACACGTGAGTAAGCGCCATTGTCGTGTTCTTCTTTGCCTGTGTCCTTGTCTATCTAGCGCTGTTTTTTTCCTGAACATGAATTCCCAACAACCTGCCCAATTTTCTCTTCTAGTGTTAGAGTAGGTTTACAAAGGTAATGTTCAATAACCTGTCCAACGAACAACAATTCATGATTGGCTGCCAGGCTCTAAAGTATGTACCGGAGTAAGATTATCTTGGTCACTTACTCTCAGGGAATCGTGACCATCAGACAAATTTACGGAAGAATGAAAAAGGGTCGGAGTGCAAACGGCCGTCATTACCAAATCGTGACTGGGAGCTCGCTTCTGTCGTTGAAAAGTGTGCAATCATTCCCTTCTTCAAGCACTATCTTATGGGGCAGAAACTTCGACGTTAACAATGAAGCGTGAGAATAAGTTAAGGAACGCTGAAACAAGCGAAGGAAAGTAAAATATGACGCCTAACACTAAGATAGAGGAAGAGAGTGGTGTGGATTATAGAGTAAACCAGGGTAGGGGTAGTTGAAATTAAAACGAAAAATGGGAGCTTGGCAGCCCGCATAAGTTATCGGGTAGATAATCGGTGGTTCATTAGAAATACAGAGTGAGTGCTAGGGTAAAGGAAGTGGCTGTCGAAGACGGCAGGAAATTAGGTGGGGTGATGAAATCAGGAAATTTGCAGGCATAACATGCAACCTGCTAGCGCAGGTCAAGGATGAATAGAGATTGCTGGGTGAGGCCTTCGTCCTGCAGTGAACGTAGAAGTACGCGGATGACGTTTGAGAACACCCGAAATCCGTGCGATATTTTAATGAACTGTTGCTCTTGAGCTGCAGACCGTTTCCTACCGCGAGGTCCCATTCGCATGTTTACAGAACGGCGTTGGCGTTGCTTGGATTCCACCACCCCAACCTAGACAGCGTACTAGATTTGCAGTGACTGCTCTGAACAAAGTGCCTCAGTGCAGCAAGATCGATGACTTGAAACCGATTTCATACGAAACCTGCTAGCATGTTGAAGGGCTATGTCCTTCTAGTACGGCGTTGCGCAGTTTTCTGACGCGCACTTCAGCGTGTGTTCTAATGAGGCTGGTTAATTATTGACATCGTTAGCACTGAGCATCGTGGTGATGTTGACTGATTAGCCATGACTTCTATGAGGTACCACTTAGGCTACCACTTTGGCATAGTTAGGGAAGCCAGGCCCTGGTGTCACCAACCTATAATTTATTACTGGCGTCCAAAATTGATTTCGTCTCTGTCGGGATGCGGCCGCCGGAATCTGCAAGAACAAAATGTTGACGGGCTGCGAGGCATCATCGTGTTTTATCAGCTGAGGAGAATCCAAGAAGAAGCGATGAAAGCTGAAACGATGTCAAAGTGTGATAGAGAGGGAAACATGCAGGTGTGGATGTTATGTAGCGAAGTTATATGTCATAACTTGGGAGTGTTGGTAGCCATGGCTTCTTTCTGGATTTACTTAGGGTTGTCTTAGTAGCTATCCGTGCCGTCGACAGTGATGCTATGCGAATGGAGCACGCGTTTAGTTGTCGATTGATGCGTGACGTCGTCGTCGACCAGTCCCTTACGGCCAAACTACACGTACGCGTGTCGGCGCGCGAAAGCTCGCGCGCCCACGCGCTTGCTTTGGATATTCGCGCGATTAATGGCGGCTTGAACATACAAGACGCGCGCCAGCACGCGCCCACTTGGCTCACATTTTCGCGTTGCTAGACATTGTTTCGTCTGGTGCCTTGGGCCAAACATACCCAAGCCAAGACAATACATTAGCAACCACCCTTTTGTTGCTATGCCGATGCGTCTCGTCAGGCCTACGGATACCGCAATCGCAGAGCGATCTCAGAAATGGGACAAGCAATGCTCTCATAACTAACGTTGTAGGTGAGTTTAGAAAAAAGGTGAAAGCTCATTTGAATAGTTAATGGCGATCAACGCGTGTCAGAACGTAGCGATCACGAGCATCCACGCTGAAGCGGGAGCCATGGCTGCCGCCATGTTGGACAACACTATTTCTTAGGGTGCCTAGAGTGTACTATAGCGTGCGTAAACATTACATATCTGTGCTCGAGCACTGCTTCGGCACCTACGATCTATCGTGCGCCATCTGTGCTCGCGTGAAGCACTTGGGCGCGAGCTGATACTGTGCATATGCGTGGCATTAGAACCGCACCTGCTACCGTGTGCAACGCTCTCACTGTCTCGGTGAACGTACGGGTGTAATGCCCCTTGCTTTGACGCCATACAAACTCTATAATATGGAGCTTTTTTCAAGCGAAGCTTGTATTGTGTCGCAAGTGTCGGCGGCATCCCGCAAAAAAAAAAAAAATCCTTTTCTCCCAGAGACCCGGTTGGCAGGATTCCAGCTGCGCTCGCGCCGGATCACGTGAGGCACGCGACCAATCAGGGTCGTTTGGTGTGTCGGAGAGGGAAAAGAAAGGAAAGGGGGTTGATATGCGCCCCGCCGGGTTTCCTTTGCGTCAGATCAGTTTCGGGGCCCGGATGGGAATGCTCCCGTGGTGCTTTCCACAGAGGAGCAGGCTGCGTTTGAGCAATGGCGCAGCGAACTCCTTCGGGAAAGGGCTCGTCGTCGACTTGCCGATTCTAGCGTGAGGGCTTCCGAAGTCTAGGCGAAACGTCAGTGAAGAGCCGTGGACTCCGAGTTGCGGGAGCGCGATATTGAGGCCAAACGCCAGCGAAGAGCCACTGACCTGGTTAGGCCAAACGAAGCGCAACGCCTGCGACAGTGTCATCTTGCCCTTCAGGAACCCGACAATGGTGGTGCATGCATCGGCAACGCTAGCGTCAGCTTGCCCGGTGCGACGGCCAGGTTTAAACGTGAGTTTCTCAACTGGAACTTCGGAGCCAGCGGTAGTGTGGCTGGCCGGTTGAGGTTCGAGTACAACGGGGTACTCGTCAGTGCCATCCTTCGGAGGAGCACCAAAAAAGGGGCTCACAAACCTCGCTTACCCCCTTTTCTCGCCAGCGGAAGGGCTGATGATTTTAGTTTTTTTATTTCTGTAATTAGTATCGAAATAACGACATTTCGTAGCTTTGTATTTGGGTGCTGGTGACGTACACAGGCGGGGTGAGCGTAGCAGACCTGGCCGGCAGTCGCTCCGACTGACCGCCTCTGTCTGCGCCAAATATGTCACCAAGTGTTCATCAGTCCTGTCTCTTGCAGAAATGGGAGAAGAATGCATCACACTTGCACTGCAATTCTGTTGACGGTGGAGCGGGGAAGGTTGGAGCGCGGTTGAGCTTGTCGCCGCTTTAGCAGACGCCCTGAAAAGGAAGCTGTTGAATAGTGGTGTGCAGTCATTTGCCGTACGAATATAGCCTTAACTACATATACATGATGCGCAATCATGCTATCATTTGACCGTACTTTTTCTTTTCTTGTCGTTTAATCCGAGCTTCGCATCGTCCTCACTTTCATATGACGTCGTAAGTTAAGTGCGCTCCCACTTCGGTTCAGCCCTTATCTCAGCGTAAGAACGTTTTGGCTAAGAAATTGCGTACGATTGCCGTGTCGGTCTAGTGACACGGCACGGAATTTGGTCTGCCGACTGTTGGCTACAGCGTTTTCCTTCCTTTAAATCACTGGCTCCAGCGTTTTCGGTCCTGTAAACTGCTTTCGTCATCAGTCGGTAGAACAAAATCGTTGTCGTGTCGGCGTAGTGTGAATCAGCATTCACTACCACGTCCGAACCAATGTCAGTGGCTTTTGAGTGTAAATCGTTTTTTTTTTGCTGAGTCATTGACATTTTTGCTGAGTCATGCTCATGGCTGTGGCTTCTACCACTGTCATTCTGTGTTTCCTTGACGTAGTACCCACGTCAGAACCAATTTCAGTGGCTTTTGAGTGTTAGTATTTATTTTTCCGAGTAATCGTAATTTTCGCTGAATCATGCTCATGACAATGACTTCTACCATCATCCTTTCGTGTTCCTTCACTTCGTACCCATGTCAGAACCCATTTCAGTGGCTTTTGAGTGTTAATCTTTTTTTCGCCTAGTCATTGTCATTTTTGCAGAGTCACAGTCGTGACTATTACTTCTGCCACCATCCTTTAATGTTTCCTTCACTTAGTACCCACGTCCAAACCGATTTCAGTGGTTTTTGAGTGTTAATATCTTTTTGCTGAGTCATGCCCATCACTATGCGTTTTACTCTACCATCATCCTTCAGTGTTTTGCTTCGCTTACTACCCATGTCCGAACCCATTTCAGTGGTTTTTAAATGTTAATGCTTTTGCCTGGCTCACTGTCATTTTAGGCAGCTGTTTCATGACCTACATGACACGCATGCCATGACATTTACCAATTATCTATGTTCGCCATACTCTCTTGTTATACTATGCCAATTTTGGTACCTACCAAGTTACCGGAACGACCATGAGAGCACCAAGATGTAGGCAGCTGCTTCATGACCTACATGACAAACATGTCATGATATTCATGTAATGACATCATTTATGTTCTTCATGAACTCTTATCTTAATACGCCAATTTTGGTAAATATCAAGTTAACGAAACGACCATGAGAGCTCCAAGACGTAGGCGGCTAGATAGATAGATAGATAGATAGATAGATCGATCGATCGATCGATCGATCGATAGAAAGATAGATATATAGGTAGACACTGTCAAAGTAGCAAATGTTTGCGAAGAAATGCTACGCATTAAAAAAAGTGGGTGGACGCTCAAGCTTCGCTTTTCAGAGTGGAATGCGATAGCATTCAAAGATCCCTGACTGCTTCTCACGCTTCCCGACAATTGCAGCTTAAGAAACCGTAATGGTTACACTAGTTGAATATGTGATTTGATTTTTGTGCCTGTAATGCCTGCCTCTCTCATTGCTCCACCTCAACGACTATAGATATGTTATCTGTGAGTTTTTAAAATCCCGGCAGTCTTAAAACTGATTACCCCGCATATTTCTCGCGAATCCGGAAAATTAGGCTTACATAGGAGTCACATTCTTCTCGCTGGGTATGCATTACTCACCGCGTCGCCGGTGAGTAATATTGAACAAAATTAACAGTGGTCTGCGATGATAGTGATGCCTTTAGTATTTTAACGTTTTGGGCATTGTCGATGATACCGCACTTTCAGCCCAGTCATAATTCGTCAAATGCTAATGGTGAAGGTCTATCGCGCTATTTGTATGGGCGCGATCCTTTTGCTAATGAGATATTTCTTTTTTTTTTGCAGACTCAAAAGACCCATTTGTTGTCGTGAGAATTGCACTATCGGGCTTTTACGCCCTTTTTTCTTCCTTGCTTTCGGTTGGTCTTATAATGGCAGCCAATTCTGTAAGTACTGACTTACAAAGACCGCGCGATGCGAATAACCACCGCAAATTTAATTTCATTTCTTGTGTAAGTACCGTGAACGCCCTGGAGCATTAAAGAAGGGAGTAAAACAGGAAGTTGCAAACGGCTTGGATGGAACTGGTGAGCGCTGGTTCAACTTGCAGAAGAACTCCTACTGACCAACGGCCCCTCCCGGACTAAGACAACAATGAGCTTTTCGCATAACACCTTATTCACGCATTAACACGATAGCGTTAAGGGCCCCGTGTCGCAGGAAACCCGGCGTCGGCAACCGGCGTCGGCGTGTGATGTCAGCGGGTAGCGGAGAAAATTATCCCCAACCACATCGACCGCGCAGCCCCTCCACGGGGTGCAAGGTTTTGGTGAACAAAAATTGAATTTCTCACAGTGAAATCCGTCAGAAAAATGGTAAAGTACGACTTTACCATTCGGCGTCAGATTCGCCGTCGGATTGTAATTTGAATGTACGAGAAAACATAATTCTGCTATGAGGAAACTCAGACACAAACCCCCTTTTCAGCACTTCTACCATCCCAACCTGGTGCGCTCTGGTAATTTACTTGGCAAATGCTATCCAGATGGTGCTCACCTCCTCAGAAGCGTGGGGAGCCTAAATTCAAGCGAGTTCAATGTAGGCTCCCTACGGAAGCGCCGCGAGGAGGCCACGGTGGGAGGTATATTAGCCCCGAGAACGACTTACAGGGTTCTGCGAGCGCCGCTCGTGTGACGTCAGGGCACGGACTCGCGCCTGTCGTCAGCTGCCGTTCGGGCGCTGTCCGAATAACCAACACCCCCAACAACCCAACAACCCAACACCCTAACAACCGCCGCTTCGCGGCGGAGCCCAGCACCGCGGCTTCCGCTGCGGCACCGGGGTTCAACCGACCGCGGTGGCAGAGAGGGAAAAAAAGAAAAGCGTGATACCAAAAAAAATATTTCTAGCCAAGGTGGGATTCGAACCCGCGTACGCCTCGCCTCATCTCAAAGCGAGCGTCGTAGCCACTAGACCATATAGCCACGCTTCCAAAGCACGCATTCATGCGAACCATATGATTGCGTTCGAACGCCCTCGGCGAAAGAAACCAACTAGAAACATGGTACGCGCGAGCGGCGCATGGCCGCGCCAGCGGTCGAGCGCTGGGCTTGGCCGCAAATAGAAACACGCGTCCGGGTGCCTTCTGCAGTGTTTCCGTTTGTTCGCTGTCGTTCCCTGTGCTTGTATACTTATGACGGTCATCTCAAAAACATTTTTACGATGTCTTTGTTCGCGCAAACGTATTCAAAGAGCTTATTTCCTTAGACGACAATTTATTTCTCAAGGGCAACGCTGCAGTACCAGCCGAAGGAGCTCCGACCAGCAGATTGCATGTTTTTATGCGCGGATCTAGACTTTGCAGATTGAGGTACCAATTAAAAAGCATAAATAGCACGTGACTAATAAAAGCATAAACACATAAACATAGCACATAGGAATTCAGTTAGGATAGCATACCTGCAGGGGTGCAACGAGCATGTCACTATGTCTGCTACATATGACTGCTAAATTTACCTTGATTTTAACCCATTAAAACGTGTTTTCTTACGACGAGTAGCTCATGGTATGATATCTAATTCTTTATTTCCTCAAGAAACGCTCGGCAGTAACCCGAGGACCTGACACTGCAGTTTCTATTACACCAGCACCACTTGTTTCTTTAACTGCTTCTCAAAATTAGGCCGTTGTTCACCAGTTAATTTTAAGTAGCGGTAATTTGAAGTAAAGCTAATTGAGGCTTACAACTATGTATCTGCAGAATACACAAAGGAATTTACCAATATTTATTCACGGTTCGGTGCTACACGTTCAGCTCACTTGTGCAATTTACTGCTGCTTGTTTACTGAGGAACAAACATCGCAAATCCCTTAGGCGAACTGACACAGGCTGCTCGGTCCAATTTTTTTAGTGAAATATGCTTTTGGACCGTATGGCTACAGCCAGAAAGAAGCCGAAACCTCATTCATTAGAAGTATGGGGCTTATTGAAGATATCGTTATTCCCCTGCGGTGGTCAACAATCAAGTGAATTCATTTGAGGCTTGTGGTGTCTTCACTATGAGGCGGGTATGTGAGGTTCTCTTTCATGTACTCACGAAACGAATCGTTGTCAGTTTGTGTAGTTAAACAGCGCAGGATCGAGATATGGTGGGGCAGAAGGCGTTTGAATTTTCCTCTTGAGCGCAGCCTAAGCTGCGCTTTATAGCCTCGAGTATACCTTAGGCATTGCAAATGGCGCTTAAAGAACTGCTTAATCGTTTCAATTCAAAGTTGTAGTGAACTGATGGGTTTCGCGAATAATGCGTGCCTGGCCATAACGGCAGTCGGTAGATTTATTTGAGTAAGGGCTGTGCCATGATGTCGATAAAGGGAACTGAGGGTCACTATAGAACATTTTCTCGCTTGCAATTGATAGGCTCTCGATCTTAACCACGAAGCTGTTCTTTCAGGTGATTGCTGTTATGGTACTCCTGAATTATTTACATACTATACGTGGCGCGCCGTCGTGTTAGCAGCCACGAGCAATGCATTTTCTGGATGCCTGTTTCAGGGAATGGTGAAAGTATCAGCAAACTTTTTCATGCAGAATGCGCGCCTAACTGTTCCTTTTATGCATTAACAAAGAAGTCATATTTGACTAGAACAACTCACCATGTTAATAAGAATCATCATAAAAGAGTCGCTGTGCAGTTTCCTTCAAACACGCATTTATATAATTGACATCAAATACCAATACCAAGATTTTTCTTCCTTGTACAATGCCATGTCTCTCATATAGCTAAGCACTAAGGGAATGTTAAGTGTTTTGTGGAGCACCATACACAACTTCGTGTGTTGAAATTGTAGACATTCTTTTTACGCAAAATTTATGGACAGGCAATGCGCATATACACATTGCAAAATCAGTGGTCCCCTTCAATGCTACATAGCTTGCGATATCCACGCCGAAAATTTTCACGACTCGCGGTTTTGAAGAAGAAACTGCCGTTCAGGCATGACGGTAAAAAAGTCACAGGCCTGCGCGGCACACGCAGCACAGTCACAGCGTAAGCTGGTTTAGGGGCGCAAGAGTAGCTCCAATTTCGGCACCACGCACAACAAGGTCTTCGCGGCAAAGTGTCTTTGCCTCGATTTTGACGAGAATGATCTGAACTGTCCGCACGGCGTCGGCGTCGACGGCGAGCTGCGGCTTCTAATGCTCTCTCCACAGCAGTCTGCTGAGCCCGATGATGCGTGGTTGTAGCCGCGCACGTAGCTCTGCGATTGGATTCTTCAGCAGCGGTTCGTACCTTGCGAGGAGACGTCAAACGTGTACCAAACAAATATCCAGAATTCGCGGCGCACATCTAACATCGGAATAGAGTTGATTGCGCGCCTCGTCTGAATCGCATCTCGTCGCACGCGGCGGTTGGAAGCACGTTAACTTGACGGCGCCACCAACCTGGCGGGGGCTCGGGTCGTCTGCGCCTGCGCGCCTGCCTATGCGCGCAGGCGCAGAGGCGCAGAGCGCGTATAAAGGGAATATTTCTACTGCCTGATAGCAAGCGCTTGCGTGGCTCAGTGGTTAAGTATCCGACTCACACGCAGAGGGGCGGGTCGGATCCCGACGGAGAGCGGGTAATTTTTTTCGCATTTCCGATGATAGCGGCTACGGGGCGACGGCGGCATCATCGCGACCAAAAACGGCTATTGGAATGAGCCTATAACAGCTTACGCTGTAAAGGAAGCCGACATATCCTTCAATATAAGTACGGCTCGAGCCATCCATACCCCGAGCATTGTTGTGACTCGGGGTCGGGGATGAGAGACGGAGTCTTGAAGCAGGCGAAGATGAGACGAAAGCTTTATACAATATGTACAAATATGTACAGATATAGCAGGAATAGCAGGTAATAGCTGCCATTAGCTGGTGATAGCTAGTAAAAGCAGCAAAAAAAATTAAATTATGGGGTTTTACGTGCCAAAACCAGTTCTGATTATGAGGCACGCCGTAGTGGGGGACTCCGGAAATTTGGACCGCCTGGGGTTCTTTAACGTGCACCTAAATCTAAGTACACGGGTGTTTTCGCATTTCGTAGTAAAAGCAGCAAGAGCTGGTAAGAGCGCACCAGACCGACGGGGCGGCCGGTGGCGACTCTCTGGCTTAACAATGGGCCGGTTCTTCCTTAAATCCCCTTGGCGGCGGCTCCTCGTCGACAGGAGGAAGACGGGACGGTTGCTGACATCACTCGCGTCGCATTGTGTCGTCGCGTCCCCCTGGCGACTCGTCGACAGGACCCCGAGGGACGGGTGGCGATGATGGCCGGGGCTGCTTGCACGTCGGCAGGACACAGACGGGGCAGTTGCCGAGGTCCCCCCGCGCCGTATTGTGTCGTCGCGTCCCCTTGGCGACTCGTTGACAGGATCCAGACGGAGCGGTTGCTGAGGCACCCGCGTCGCATTGTGTCGCCGCGTCCCCTTGGCGACTAGTCGGCAGGACTGAGAGGGACGGGTGGCGATGATGGCAGGTGCTATGGCACAACAGCACCCCCGCCGCCAGACAATGCATCCAGAGTTCGAGCTGTCCGACGCAGCTCGGAAGATTGGATGCGCCGGTTGAGCGACGTCTAGGATGGTCTGGAGGTATCGGCTCTGCCGCTTTTCCCGCCGGTGGTCTTTTCTGCTGCTCGGTCCTGATAAGGTCCACTGGAACGACCAAGAATCAACAACGCCAAACCACTCCGGCCAAAGCAAGCACCCTCCGAATGCTCTCCAAACCGCCAGACCAAAATCATCGAACAAAGCATTTTCCGAGATCTGGCTACGCTAAACAAAACAAAACAAAACAACAACAAAAAATCCCGAACAACACGAGACACGTATCGGAGAGTGAATTCGAAATACGGGCCTTTTCTTTTTTAATTGTCAATGCGTGAGGGTTATAATGAAATCAGAATTGCTTTGTAAGCGATTCTTAACCGTAATGCAAGCAGGTTGGCAAATATCAAGGTTGCCGAAGATAACTTAATTTTGCCCCCGAAAGCCGTGATGCAAAGGCTGAGCGCCGCTAATCTTTGCGCCTGGGCGCCACCTTGCAAAAGTACGGAATTAAACCAGACAACTGTCACCGCATAAAGAAATAGCCCCCCCCCCCCCTTAGTGCTTTCAAAATACACTTGGCAAAACGAGCACCACATATTTAAAGAACAGAAGCGGTCCTAACAAAAGGACAAAAAAACAAATACTAAAACTCACACTAATGACACGAAAGCAAAAGTGAATCAAAATTCTACACTTACACTTATAACTAACGCGTACAATACAAAAACAAGTCATAATCTAAATTAAGCATTTAGGCTTTGCCTAGCCTAGAAATACGTAAAAATACCAAACAAATGAAAACACTGACGCTTTCTCTACTCGAGAGTTCAGGAATCAGGCCTCAGTAAATTAATGAGTAACAAACTAAAAAATGTCGGTGTCTCGCGAAAAGAAAGGACCAAAGCCCTAAAAAATGCGCTCTTGGCCTATCCACCCTTTCCCACGCTCAACGCGCGACTCAACTTTATCGCAAGAAAACACAGAACACAAAATGATTACCCAAAAGACAAATAATAAAATGTGCCTTCAAGATACCTTGGCTTTAATCGCGTGGTGTTCACAAACACACCCTTTCAGACGCGCTCGAGCGGGTCGCCCATTCTCGGGTGTACGCGTTGTCCACTCGCGACACCAGAACAAAGCTGATTTGCCCGAAGGACCTGCGACTTTCGACCCGCGGCCTCCAAATACTGCGAGAGCGACGCATTCACGGGCCCGCGTGCACGCTGTCCCTTTGACCGCTGGGCAGTCGCCTGTCTTTCCCCCAGGAAAGGAGCGGCAATTGAAGCAGACTATTAGGCATACCCAATGCTTCGATACGTTCCTCTGCTTACAATTCCTTGACATCGCTGTGAACCGGCGGCATTTGCGGCGTCTGAATTTCCGAGAAATCCTGCCTTTACAGACGCGCGTCACGCCTATTCCAGATTTCAGCAGCCGCCTAAGCTTCGGGTTCACCCTACTCCGCTTTTTCCTAACGGCTTGGCTGTTGGCGCGCTTCACACGGCTCGTACCGCCGCCCGAGTCCGACTTTCTCGGCTTGCGCCTTCGTCGTTTGCCCTCGGCGCGGCTCAGAAAGCTTGCGGTCTCGGCACTCGTACTCGCAGGTACGCTGCCTTCTCGTCGCAACGATATTGCTCCGGTCGGCAGAACCAAGCTAGCCTCGTGGTCGTCGCTAGATGTCTGTACCTCTAACAGAACATAACTGCATCCGACGCCATCTGAGCTAGGTGGCTTGCCCTGCGGTCTATCGTTGACTAGCCTGAGTGTGTCGCTGCCATCAAAAGGGCGCAGAATTTCTCTCTGACCTTCGTCGTCGGCCACAATTTCCAAAGCGGCTTCTTTAGACGGCGACACAACAATGTGGTCGCGCTCGTCTATAAGCGTGTGCACCAATGGAACCATAGCATTTCCCTCGCGTACTGAGATAGTAGCCATCTCAATACGCAGTCTCTCCTCGACAGGCTCGGCATTGTGGCTATCAAATTGGTTCTGGCAGTCGGCCTGACTTTCAGCATCAAAATGACTCAACAAAGCCTTCTTAGCTTCATCGTAGTCCCACTTCTCCTCATCAAGCAGGCTTTCCAAAACGCACGCGAGACTACAAGGGAGCAACAGGATCAACCGCTCGGACCAGAGGTCCCGGTTGACACCTTCTCCTTCGCACACTTTTTCAAAATCAGCAAGAAATATAACCATATTCTCGCCCGCCCTGAAGGTGTGGAGATTATATCGTGCTGTGCGCCATATCCATGTTTGATTCTGTCGACGGCTCTCTCGCCTTGCCTTTTCCTCGGGACTTACGTGCTCTTTCGCTTCTAGCTCGCGCCTCTCACGTCTCTCGCGTTCTTTTGTCTCCAGCTTTCGTTCCACAATCATTTCCCAAGCCTCTTCGGCTTCCTCGGTCGTCACGTCCTTTGCTCGCATCACGTCGAGAATCGCTTTCCTTGCTTATTCGGAGCCGGCGTAAATGCCCAACTCCTCGCAAATTTGAATGAGGTCCTGAACTTGGAATTCCTCCATCGCGATCTCGTTCCTCGTGTTGCTGGCCCACTAAATTTACCCTACTTTAAATTAGAATCCACTGTTTAAGAAGGTAAATGCATAAATCATAGTCTGCCAAAAAACAAAACACTCAAATCATAGCCTACCAACAAACAAAACACTCTACTAACATCTGCCTGTGCTCGAGATGTCTGGCGACTTGAAAAGCAAACATCGGGCACTCACCCATCCAAAGTGGTTGACGGCGGTCGGTCTGGTAGCTGCCATCGAGCGGTGTAGCAGTCGTCTTCGGGCCACGTATATCGCAGCTTGCCATCCGCTTTTGAGATACTGGTTCGCCAATCCCATAGCTGCCATCCACTGTTGTGACTCGGGGTCGGGGATGAGAGACGAGTCTTGAAGCAGGCGAAGATGAGACGAAAGCTTTATACAATATGTACAAATATGTACAGATATAGCAGGAATAGCAGGTAATAGCTGCCCTTAGCTGGTGATAGCTAGTAAAAGCAGTAAGAGCTGGTAAGAGCGCACCAGACCGACGGGGCGGCCGGTGGCGACTCTCTGGCTTAACAATGGGCCGGTTCTTCCTTAAATCCCCTTGGCGGCGGCTCCTCGTTGACAGGAGGAAGACGGGACGGTTGCTGACGTCACTCGCGTCGCATTGTGTCGTCGCGTCTCCCTGGCGACTCGTCGACAGGACCCCGAGGGACGGGTGGCGATGATGGCCGGGGCTGCTTGCACGTCGGCAGGACACAGACGGGGCAGTAGCCGAGGTCCCCCCGCGCCGTATTGTGTCGTCGCGTCCCCTTGGCGACTCGTTGACAGGATCCAGACGGAGCGGTTGCTGAGGCACCCGCGTCGCATTGTGTCGCCGCGTCCCGTTGGCGACTAGTCGGCAGGACTGAGAGGGACGGGTGGCGATGATGACAGGTGCTATGGCACAACAGCATGCACGAAGGGAACGAGCGCGCGCAGCAGCCGAGCCAGCGCCGTCCTGGCCATGACGTCACTCGTAGAGGGCACCACTCCAACTCCTCGCCGCTAATAAAGAGATATCTCACACGGTGGCGGAGGCGAAGGTGTTTCACACGCAGCGCCGAGCCGCACCGGCCACGCATTTCCAGAATTCCTCGCGCGAAGCAGGCGGGATGATGCAATGGTGCGCCGCAGCAGCTCTTTGTGCATGCGCCACGCAGTTGCATAGCAACGCGAAACGTCGGAGAAGGTTGTAGTATAATGTGCCCAACGTTTGCCCAGATCGCCTTCGCCGACGACACGTACCTGTATGTATCCGGGGCTCAACAGAACGAATGTCTGTGCGCGTGACATTTAGGTAGGAGCGGAAAGTGTTCACTGCTTGCGGATGCCGAGAGGAGGAGTGATGACGTCAGCGCTAGAGCTTTAAGCGTTAGGGCTAAATGAGCTGTTATAAGACTCAAGAGCATGGGAAGCGAATGAGAAGGCGATGCGAACGGGGCCCGATAACGCTATCGCGTTGTACTCAAGGCGAAGGTTAAGCGTCCTCCAATTTTGCGATAGCAATTATACGGAAGCTCGCAGCGTTCACACCATAAGCGCCGCCACCGCTATTGTCTTGTCTACGGAGGGCACATGCGCGGATGCCGCTTGAAAGCTAATGAGGGTCTGCATATCCCCTTCACTCACGGATAATTATCGACTGTCGATAAATGTATGAAATTTGCATACACGTATGCCAAGGTACTGCAGACTCCATTAGGAGCACATCAAGGTTGTAGAATGAGTCTTTCTGCATTTTATGATGACTCACCAAAATTACAGAGTGATTAAGTACCTACGTATTGTGCACTCAAATATGATACGTTTCCTCATAAAAAATTAGGGGCAGCTTCACACTAAGTGGTGGGAAGAGTGGGCCAACCGTTCCTTAGCTTTTATTTGCTTTCCTTTACTTAACTTGGTTTGGCTTGGCTGTTCCTGAGCCATACTTAGCCACCTCGAGTATCGGGACGGTACTCAGGGTTGGCGCGCAGTCTTCTAAAGGCCCCTTCATAGTCCGATGTTGCGTTGACGCGCGAGCGCGCTCGGCACGGGGACGCGACGCCAGCGAAAGTGCAGCACTCTATAGTCCGGTGCGAGGCGTGGCCGACGAACGCCATAATTCTCCATGATTGTCAGGCGTGGCCGACAAACGTTGTGCATAATTGTCCGAAAATAATGAAACCTTCAAGCTTCAAACGCCGGATACGTCGGCCGTGCCACGTGCTGTGGCGACGGTAACCTGGGAGAAGGCGGGAACCTCGCCGAGCGATGACGTCACGTGCGTCACCTAGGAACGCCTCGCACCAGCTGTGCAAGGCGTTGCTAGGCAACGCGCGGTGACGTCATCTTCAGGTGTAGTTTTCCGCTAACGTGCCACAGCCTAACCAAAGCGTAACCAGATTCGCTGTTAAAGGTTGAATCACTAGCGCGAATTACTTGCACAAGCTTATTATCGGTTGCAAGCATTACTATAAAGAAACAAAAAAAACACGTTCCTTCGCAATTGCTAGGGAAACGTCCCACGTCGCACCTTCCGTCAAACACTGTAGTGCCTTCTCCAAAGAGATCTTCGGTAGCGATAGATTTCCATCAGATGTAAAATGAAGGTACTTGAGGTAAGCAGAACATTCAATTTACCCTAACTTTGTCGTCTATTCCTTGACACAAATGCAGAGAAGTGGCAAAAATTTGAAGATTCCAGAAATTTGTATACCATGACTGAAGGCAATAATGGCGGAGTGCGCTCGGTGGCAGAAATAACGAAGCGGAGGGGATGCACCGTCCACGCTCAATCTCCCCGGTGGGAGCAAGCGCAACGTTCCGTCTTCCGCGGCAGGCATGAGCGCATTGTGCGAACGCACACTTTAGGCACACTACCGTTCCTGCTGAGATTCTCTGTGTATGATGTGCTCGCTCTGAGAACGGGAAGCTATTGGTATATTTCATTACACTGCGCCCTAACAAGCCCCAACACTCTCTCGTCGTTCTGATGCACCATCTATATTCTATCTCACTTGTACCTTACAGCATTGCCATAGGTACTAAGAGTACACAGTCACTATACTTGCATACTACAGGGAACTACATTGAATCATGATTACGTTGAATCCCTTCTAGCAATTGCCTTCAGCCGCTGGTCAAGCAACTGGTCAGCTGCGACGTCGGAAGAAGCAGAAGAAAAAATTCAGAGCCCTTCAGGTCCTGTGAAGATGAAAGGCAGGGAAGCTGCGTCTGTGGTGGGTCTGGTGTAGCGAATATTGCTCCCCACGATGAAATTGGCGTATCGTCGTTGGGCATTACACCAACCGAACATGTCTATCATGAAAATTCCGGTTGAGAAACTCGCGTCGAAACCTCGCCGTCGCACCGGGGAAATTGGCCCTTGCCATGCCGAGGCGTGCACCACCATTGTCGGGTTCTTGAGGGCAAGAGGACGCTGTAATTTGGCCCTAACACATGATCCCGCAATATGGGGGCGGCGGCTCTTCACTGACGTTTGAACTGAGCATTGCGCTCCCTCAACTGGGGGTCCGCGCCTCTTCGCTGACGTTTCGCCTGGGCTTCGGAAGCCCTCAAGCAAGAATTGGCACGTATTAATGAAATAATGAATGAGTGAATGTTTATTTGACAGAAAATACAAAGAAGGTCTGTCTAAGAGGCTGACAAAAAGGCACGAATGTCTGACTAACTGCCAGTCGCCTTTCCCCGTCAATCCGCTTTCCACGTCGACGACGAGCCCTTTCCCGAAGGCGTTCGTGGTGGTGTTGCTCAAACCATAGCCTCCTATATACTTTCTGTGCCCGCGCAATCACTCCGGGAGCGCCGTTCAACCTCCTCTCCTGACCTCCTCGCAGGTCGCCCGCTAGGGGCGCTGCTACCCCAGAATAGATCGCTAGCCGCCGTGCATGGTTAAAGGCGGGAAAAATTGCGTGTGCGCGTCTCCATCATGGCCAAATCGAGACCATATTAATTTGCCTCGCCTGTCGACGGTTCGCTGGTTTGCTGGGAGATCACCTTTCTGCAGCAGTCCACGGCTGGAAAAAAAAACTTGCCTTCTGCCTTGGATTGACGGTGAGCTGCGGCAGGGTATACTGAATGACTGTGGCTGTGGTGACACTGTCGGTTCCGTATTGAGGATGTCTAGCAGCAGCGCAAACGAGAGCCTTCTGGCCGAAAAGAAAACATTGTGGTCACGAGTGAGTTGTGCTACGTTAAATGGTTTGATAGGGCGCTTTGCGAGTTGATAACCAGTAGTATGGCATATTGTTGTGGACCTGGATGCACCTCGTAAAGTAAGAGAAAGGTCCCGAGCATCTCATTTCATGAAATTCCGAGCGATGAAGAACTTCCAGAGGAGTGGCTCCAAGTTTGAATGTGTCAAACGTGGAATGCGTCAGATACTTGCTGAGAGAGATGCACTTTCGATTTGTTCTGACTAGAAAGCTCTCCTCTGACGCCAATGAATCTTTTTTTGGGTGGTTGAGGAGGTCAGCTGGAAGCAACGATCAGACAGACTCACGGGCAGTTTTGTGCGGAACAGAAAAGTCTCTGAAGGCAGGCATTGCGTCAACATCGACAAGCAGCAACGTGATGGACACGGAAGATAGCACATGCTCGTCGCTACGCCGGCAACTGAGCGTAAGTACTACGCCAGAACCATCCAAAAAATTTCCTGAAGAGGCGACAGCAGCGCTGTTCAACCACATTACCCGGCGCGAGGAAACGTTTCGTTCGCCAGAATGTGCAGCACTAGCGATGGTTGGCGGATACCTATCGAGAGCTGTTAAGCTGTTAATGAGCGGGTGTCTTGCAAAGAATGCCTCAGTTTGTTGACAAGGCCCAAGCCCTCGGCGCCATCAGATTCTCTGATTAGGCTTGAAGACAGAAGCCGTCTGCTGTATCGGTCAGACGAACTCGTAGTTGTGCTGAACTCTTTGTACAAGTAGGTTGAAGTAGTGCTCGCTAAGCTAAGAAATTTTACGCAGCCGCTGAGGGAGACTACCGTGAATGCTGCTCAAGTGCTGCGAGAGCGTGAACTATGTAATTGTTCAGTGCCTGAGCATCACGAGAACCTGTTTGAGATCATGGTGACAAAGTTCTTGCTCCCTCTATTCACTAATTTTGCGCTGAAGATAACGGACAAGAACGAAATCGCAAAAGTTTTTTCACAGGAGCCCCTGTCACGAAAGCTCCACAAACTTTAAATCCAAATGATGGCAATAAAAGTTTTTGTTGTGCAGTTATTAGAGCCGACATTATTTTTTTTCGACACTGACATACAAAACATATGTAATAATAAACAGAAGGAAAATGAAGCTTCATACTAGTACAGATAAGAGCTGTGGTTTTCCTTTTATCGTTCTTTTCTTTTAAAGAAGCAATGCGCGGCGGCCTGTACGCTTCTGTGTCGGTGTTAAACGCCCGGAGATGTTCTAAAACACTAGAATCGGCACCGGTAAAAAAAATTGCGTGATATATAGTTATGCTACAGCGCACGACGCCGTAGAGCGTCCTGTATTTCTACTCTGGGGTAGCACCGCCAACTGGCGGTGAGTGACGGCAGTAGGCGCGACGACCGGTTCCCTGCGTTCTCGGCGCCGATGGGCAGGCATGAAGTATATAGGAGGCTATGCTCAAACGCGTTAGCACACGTCTTCAGTTGCTCATCAATGGCTCATACAACCATAAAAGCGGCCTCCCCACTACGACGACAGAACAGAAGTGAAATTCTACGCTGGAATAATTAGCGGCAACGAAGCCCGCTGTGGAAGCAGACGACGACGATGACGAACGCGGAACCAGTGGCACGAACGTATGCCGAGCAAGAGCACGAGCGCAAACTTCACTCTCTCCCAGCTCGGTGATGCTGCGCACGACAACGAGACCAACCTAGCGAGCCTTAACAGCTCCACTGTAAAATACTTTCTTCTGCTCCTGCCATCTGTCCGAACGGTTCTTCGGCCTTTCGCTTGCTGACTTGCACATTGATGCAGTGGACCTAACCTCAGTTGCTATAACGAGGTGACCCGGACGAGATGACACGGCCAGCACGACGTCATGGACGAGGCCAAGAACGAGGGCCTAACGACCAACGCAGAAGGCCTCGCCACGGTGCAGATTGACCCGCCGTGCTTTTGTCCCCAAAATCCTGCAAAGTGGCTTACTCAGGTGAACACCATCTTCGACTTTCGACGCATTAACTCGCAGCGCGCTAGAATCACCCACGCTGTCACGGTACTCCCTAGAGAGGTCCTTGGGGAGTTCCAAGACGTGGACGCACCCCACGACACCACCCCCTATGAACACGTCAAAACGAACGCACCCGCCGGAGTGGCTCAGCCAGCTAAGGCGTTGCGCTGCTGAGCACGAGAGCACGGCCGCATTTCGATGGAGGCGAAATGCAAAAACGCCCATGTGCTTGCGTTGTAGTGCACGTTAAAAAACCCCAGGTGGTCAAAATTAATCCGGAGCCCTCCACTACGGCGTGCCTCATAATCAGAACTGGTTTTGGCACGTTAAAACCCCAGAAAGAAAAAGAAAAAAAAAAAAAACGGTGCTGCAACGCAACTCTGTCGCTGTGTGCATGCGCCTCCAGCAGCTTCTCAATGAAGTGGAGCTGGGCGACTGTGGGAACTCCTACATCTTATGCGGCGGCTCCTGATTGACTGTAGGCTCGAAGCAAACAACCCGCTTCTACGTGAACTGTTCTTTTCGCGCCTACCGCAGAATCTGGTGGTTGCCTTGGCTACCACACCAGAAGACATGTCCCTCGAAAACCTTGCAGAGTTGATCGACAGCATCGCTCACTAATCAGCAAGAGGTACTGGGGCAACAGCGACTGTTCCGCTGTGGACCTCGACGAACGGCAGTCGCGCCTTGATCAAGAGATTGGCGAACTTACGGAGGTGGTTACGGAGTGAACTTACCGCGAAGACACGGGCAAGAACGAGAGAACAAGACGAGCGCTAACTTTTAACTTTGTCCGTGTCTTCTAGCGTTATGACCACCTCTGATGTATCTAACCAACTAGCCCAAAAAGCCATACTTGTGAACTTACAGAGACCATTACTGCACTACGGTCATGCCCCTCCCCCCCCCCTCCCCCGTCACCAGCGCCGCTATGATTGCCTTCCCAGAGTCCCTTCTCGGTCCAGCTCCCGCTCTGGCCTTCGTCGCGGCGCGTATTTCTGGTGTCACATCAAAGTCGGTGCCAGCGCACGCCTGTACGGTTACCCTTGCAGATGCCAGGGAAACATGCCACCGAGTCACTGATGGCGGCCGGTGCCTCTCGCGTACGACAAGCCGCCTTGTTCTACGACAATCATAGGCTTCTCGAACAACGATTTCTCGTGGACACAGCTTCGGAGGTCAGCGTCATTCCCGCCACGCCATGAGAGCGCAGTGTGCCACACAACAACAACAAAAAAAGTGCGCTCCTCCAAGCGGCCAATAGATCTTCTATGAACACATATGGCCAGCGCTCTCCTACCATCGACTTGGAACTCCGATGCACCTTGAGATGGGTGTTCATTGTTGCAGATGTACGCATGTCCAAATAGATGTAGTATTTATGACCTACTTCGCCATAAGTTTTGACCTCGGCGCTCGTTGCCTCGTGGACATGGTGACTAGGATGTCTATACAGGACATCCTCGTGCCTATGAAATCAACTACTAGAACGGTGTTCCTGATACCGTCACCTGTTTCGCCTGAATTCTGTCAGATTTCCCAACCATCGCGCAACATTCCAAAGTTGAGCTGCCACGTCACAAACTCACGCATCACGTTGTCACCACAGGCCGCCTAGTGTTCTGCCGACCCAAACGCCTTGTTGGTGACCGCCCCGCTAGCGCAAGGAGAGAATTCGACCACATGCTGCAACTCGGTACCATTCGTCCATCGTCGAGCAGATGGTCTTCAGCTGTCCACATGGTACCAAAGAGTGACTCACGGGATTGGCGCCCGTGCGGCGAATAATGTGCGCTCAACGCTCGCACCGACTCTCATTGCTATCTACTTCCTCACATTCCTGACTTCGCAGCCAACCTAGCTGGAACGGCGAAATTCAGCAAAATAGATTTAGTGAAGGCGTACCATCAAACTCCTGTCGAGTAGGCTCACATCCCAAAGACTACATTTGCGACACCATTCGGGCTTTTTGAGTACATCCGCGTGCAGTTGGGACTGCGAAACGTTGCTTAGACTTTCTAGAGGTTCATCAACAATTACATCGTCTTTGCCTAACTCGATGACCTCCTGGTATTTCCCCAAAACATTATAGCAACTAGTTGCACTTGCTGTACTTTCGGCTGCAGGGACACGGACTTCCCGTGAACCTCACAAAGTATCTTTGGTGTCCACGACATTGAGTTCCTCGTACACCGCGTGACCGCTGAAGGAATCAGACCGTTGGAAAAGATGATGATGATGATAAGTGGTTCTTGAGGGAAAGAGAAAGGTTGGCGCTATCTTCTGCAGCCCTTGAGGGAGCACGGCTCAGCGCCAATCGTTGGAAAAGAAAGTTCAAGCTTTGCACGAGTTCCCTCGCCCAACGTCATTCCGAAAGCTCGGTGCGTTCCTTGGGCTGCTCAACTTCCACCGCCGTTTTATTGCGATAGCAATCATATGGGCACTCCATTCGCATTTCTGCCATCGTCGTCGCCTTGATCGACGCCGTGAGGTAGGATATAAACTTCACGGGCGATGAAATCATCACCACGCGCCGTATGCTCTATGTGCGACTGAAAGCGCGCGAGGGTGAGCCTGCAATAGCGGCCCAATCTAGCGCACGCAAGGGTGGAAGTGTGCAGGAAGCGGACGTCTTCCAGTCGCGCGCAACGCTCCGGAGGGAGGGTAGGGAGGGAAGGGAGGACGCGTTTGCGCCGCCTGACAGACCGCTCGTGTCCGCCGGGGCACAAGGCTCCGCAAGACTCTTTGGGAAAGGCAGAGGGAGGGGGGGGGGAGGCCGCGTACTATAGATTAACGGTATGGGCTCCCTTTCGGGAGCGAGAGTTGTGCCACTGTTTTCCGCGCGCCGCTCGCTCCGCCTCCGGTGATTCCAGCACCGCTATTCGCCCTGCGCAATCACGTGGACAAAAGTGGTTCCGCTGCGCTGCGGAGAAGCCAACACTTCGCAGGTGACGCCAGCACTCTGCGGGTTCCGACATGCTGCTGGCCGAGAGAAGCGTGTGTCATATGACGCATTGGCAGTGTGGAACTGTCGCAACCGGACCAAAAATTGTAAGCCATTTTACGCAGTGCCACGAGCGAAATCTGCTATGCGCCGCCTACTCCAGTGGCTGCTGGTTATGGGCCGTGACAGGTGGACTCCGAAAAGACCTAGAATATGTAACTGTCCTTCGCTCCATATGGATGTCGTTCTTGTACTCATATAGATATTACCGCCTGTGTCAAGGTTCAGTCTGTGCACGTGTCTAGGACAAGTGTTTGTTTTCGTGTTTTCGGGTGAAGTGTGAAAATTGCTTCGTTTACGAGCGCAGACTAGAAGTTTATTAAAATAATTACAGGGTAACGGTAACAGTGAGCAACGTTGTATTTTCAAGTGTTGCCGTATTGTCGATCTCATTCACATCTCATCGTGATAGGGATGTTTGTCTTTTCATTGCTTGTCAACTGTTAGCTTTCGATGACTCTGATTCGTTAGTGTGCTTTTGTTTTTGTTTAGTTCACGTCGCTGTGTTGGAAACCAGAGATTGCAATAAAATGGACCTTACTGCTTGGCTCGTTGGCAATTTCCAATAGCGGCGTAGCATTAACAACCATTGGTGGCCATTCTAATGCGTTATCAGCTGAATCTCAGCATGTGTGTTAAAATGCTTAGAAACCACCTGTACTGTGACGTTTAATTAGCCTTGGCAAATGGCTATAGCATCGCTTCGGTAAGCCTGCTATACGTATGCTCCTGCCAACACGATACATAGGATACATTGATGACCCAATCAGAGCAGCAGCAGATGCGTTCTCCCGTATAGACGGAATATCCACGGCTGAACTTGACTTCGAAAAAATTGCCACGGCGCAGCGTTCAGACGTCGAGCGTCGGGACCATCGCTCCTCTGCTACGTCATCAGTGCTGTCCTACGTGCCCCTTCCGTTTTCATTAGGCACTATCACCTGCGACGTGTCAAACGGTCTAACGCGACCTTTCCTTCCATTCCGACTCCGCCGTCAAGTATTGACAAGCCACACGGCGCAAGTCATGCCGGAGTTAGTGTCACCCAGCGTCTGATTACTTCCCGCTTTTTGTGGCCGATTATGAACTCTGACGTTCGCCGCTGCGCTCGCGAATGCCTTCACTGTCATTGCTCCCAGACAACAGGACACACGAAGTCACCAATTCACTCCTTTCGTCCACCTAACGCTTGGTTTAAACACATTCACATCGACATCGTTGGCCCACTACCACCATCCCGAGTTGCTCGCTACATACTCACTTGTGTAGACTATTATACCCCTGTCCTGAAGCCTTTCATCTAAAGGCAATTACATTGGCTTCCGTGTTTGTCAGTGGCTGGATCTCGTCGCTTCAGATGCCCTAGCGTTGTTACGACCGATGGCGGCCGACAGTTCGAATGTGATCTCCTCCGTGAACTCACGTGCCGGCTTGGTGTCCGCAATATGCATTCTACCAGGTATCACCCGCCGTTAAATGGTATGGCTGAACGCCTTCAACGTCAACTTAGAGCTGCCTTGATGCAGCTCTCTCTTCTTGGACGGAAGACGTTGCTCTCGTCCTGCTAGGCGTGTGCTTCTCTTTCAAGGAAGACCTCGGCTGCACAGCTGCGGAGCTGGTCTATAGCACAACCTTGTGGTTGCCCGGTGAAATTTTCGCACCAGCTAGTGTTGCCACGCCCAGCCCAGACAGCTATGTTCAGCAGCTCCGCTTCCTGTTTGCATGCTTGCGTCCTTGCCCTGGTAGGGATGCAAAATCAAGTTATATTTTTGTAGGCAAAGACATGCCTACAGCGAGCCGCGTTTTCGTACGGCGTGAAGGCATCCGACCATCTCTTACGCCGCGCTATGACAGCCTTTTCAATGTACTCGCGCGAACAGAAAAACCTGTTACCAGCGATCTAAACGGACGCGAAAAAGTCGTGGTGATAGGCAGGGTTACACCAGCCTGCCTCGCAATGTTGTCATGATTATCCGCTTTCAACATTTCTCCAGCCGCTTAAACGGCGGATCTACCCGATGGCCCGGCATCAAAGGCTGTTTCTGGGGCACCGCTGCTCACAGAGGCGTGGGGGGGGGGGGGGGGGAGGATTTTGTGAACTACCTACTTTTCTGCCACCGAACTTGCAATCGCGTCTTAGTAATCTCTATTGCGGAAATGTTTACTTTCCCCCTCCTATCGCTGAGCCTAAGGGCTTCAAGGAGCCCAGAGGACCGCTCGGAAGATATCTTCATATTCTAATAAAACATGTTCCATCGTTTCCCTACCTTTACCGCAGCAGGCGCATGCTTCTTCTTCCTTCTTGTATATCGCTTTATAAGTACGCGTATAAGGCATCCTGATCCCGCTTCGAAACGTAAAGTGCTTCCCATTGAGCTATAAAATATTTTTTTCCGGATTTTGTTTTCCCTTTAGGTAGTTACGCAAAGCAGGTTTCTGTTCCATTTACACCACCCATGAGATTGCCTCAGTCTCTTTGACTTCGCGTTTGACCCTCAGTGCTATCATGTTACTTATATACATGTACGTAGCATACTTGCTGTTAACCCTCCAGGTTTTTTTCCTCCACTGTGAGTCAATGTTTTCCCTGTACAAATATCTGAACACTGTCGCAACCTATTCACTTTCTTCCATATTCCTCAATCGTTTTTTCAATATCAATTTTACTGTGACCTTCCCTCACTTCAAAATTTGTGCAGCCCATATAACCCTGCACAGCTTCCTGTGTCGTCTTCCCGTGAGCGCCCAATGCGAGGTATTCCACGGGCCTTTGGTTGCCGTGGCAGAAGAGCTGTAACTTCAAGCAGCAAAGCACAACTACAAATGTCAGTCCTGGAACCATTACACCTTTTTATATACCCCGGAGCACCTCATGCATATAGTATACTCATAGTGCTTTTTCTTTCATTATGGTCGCATTTCTCTTCCCCTTTGGCATTATTGTTTTGTGGAGTGTTTCCGTATTTATATTGACTTCGTTTCTCCATGTACCAAGGTGTTTGTTTTCTTTTACCCGAGGTATTTCCTGGCCCTTTATTGATACTGTCTCTTCACTGTTTTCATTGAACACCACGAAACCTGATTATTTAACGCTAAATTTCAATCCCAAATTGGCACCTTCCTGTCCACAGATATTAGCCAGACGTTGCATAATACTTTGATTGTTGGCTAGCAACTCAATGTTCTCCGCATAAAACAAACCTGGAAGTAGCAGCTCTATTATTGTGCCCGCCTGTTTTTGTTAAAGAATAAGCACGACATTACTTCCCTCTAGCGCCCTTTCCATTCTTAACATGTACACTCGGCCACAAAATATTGCGGGGCACGCGAGCGCGTGGGGAAACGGTCCTCCTCGCCTACTGGCGGCTCACCCCTGGTGTCGAGACCGACGCTTGCGCGCATGCGCGTCTCTCCGTGACTGCAAGAGTGCATGTTTCTGCGCTTCCTCCTTGTGCGCCAGCAATATCCGAGTGCAGATTCGCTCAGTCGAGCGCCATCTGGTGGTGGACTAAAGAACGCAAAGGCGGTGACGTCGCGCTCGTCCTACGCTGTGATTATTTGGCCTATTCGGCAAGTGAACAGCGAAGCAGCACCCATGGTCACGAAAATCCCTCGAGGTACGCAAAGAAAAGCTATGCTTTTTAAATCTGAATGCGTCCGGAAAGACGGACGCGGCAGTACGGTACAAGCTAACGGGCGAAGCGACGAACTAACGGTATCTGGCAAAGAGAACGCCCCCCCCCCCTCTGAGGGGATAATATTTTTATTGCGATAGCAATTATATGGACACTCAAAAGCAGATTTCTGCCGTCGCCGTCGCCGTCGCCGTGAGGTTCCGTATGACGTCAATGGAGATGAAATCGTCGCCGATGATGATAAGTGGTTCTTGAGGGAAAGGGAAAGGTTGACGCTATCTTCTGCAGCCCTTGAGGGAGCACGGCTCAGCGCCAACGGGGAGGGGTAAGTGGGAGCGAAAGAAGGGATAGAGTGGAGTCGCCATGGCTGGGCGAAGCAAAACCGGCAGGCATAGGCGGCACGTATCAGGCCGAGATGGAAGGCCTTGGTGTGCTGCAGAGTCTGCAGGGGTGTTGTGCCAGGCCGGTCAGGCCCGGGGTGGGGTGGGAGGCCGTGAGGCCTTCCCGCTTGTAGAAATGTCCTTAGAGGCGTGCGGAGAGCCCTGACGAGTCAAGGAACTCCACGACACCTCGAAGTGCAGAAAGGTGGTGTCGGCCGGGGAAGAGGAGATCTTCCTCCTTGCCAGAGGGGAGGTCCAGGCGGCGGAACTCCTGCAGGAGTGGGCCCCGCTGCTGGAGGTACGCCGGGCAGGCCAGCAGGAGATGTTCGATCGTCTCCGGCTCCCCGCAGGAGCTGCAGGCCGGGGACGTCGCTCGTCCCAGTCGGTAGCTGCGTGCTGCCGTCCAGCTGCAGCCGATGCGGAGCCGGAGAAGGAGCGAGGTCTCCCTGCGAGCCAGGCCTCGCTGGGGGAGTGGTCGTGGGGGGCATCCCAGTGCCACCCGTTTGTCTGGGTGGTGGGTCGCCAGGTGTCGCCGCAGCCTCAGTCCTGTGAAGTCGCCCTCCGTCACGGCCCGACTGAGGGGCACAGTGGTGTGGTGGGCGTCCTTCGCCAGGGTGTCGGCTGCCTCGTTGCCCGGGATCCCTACGTGGGCGGGGATCCAGTGCAGGGACACCGGGTGGCCTGCGTCCTGCAGCGCTGTCAGCCGGGTAGACAGCAGTGCGACTCCAAGGCTGGCGCTTTCTGGCCTCTGCAGGCCGAGGAGGGCTGCCTTGGAGTCGCAGAGGATGGCCGCTGGTACCCCAGGAAGCTCCTCGGAGAGTAGGTCGACGGCCAGGTGGAGGCCTGCCACCTCCGCTGCAGTCGAGCTGGCGTGTCTGGGCAGTCGACACTGCCTGCTCTTCTGCAGGGCTGGTGCCGTGCAGGCCGCCGTGGCAGAGCCGGTGTCCGGTACCACCGAACCGTCGACGTACACCAGGAGGTGGTCTCCGAGGGTCTCGTCCAGGAGGCAGGCGGCCGTCTGCTGCAGGGCGCAAGCGGGCGAGCGCCTCTTCGAAATCCCGGGCAGCTCCGTGGCGATGGGGACAGGAGGCCTCTGCGGTGGGGGCAGCTGTACCGCATTCGGCGGTGGGTTGCCAACCACCTCCTCGTAGAGGTGGCACAGCTGACCCATCCTTGAGGAAGGCCGGGACTGGAGGCGACGCAGCAGGCCTCTGCCATCAGGAGCATGGTGCAGGCGGTCGACGTGCCTCAGCCCCTGCTGCAGGAAGAGGAGCGACAGGGGCCATGCTCCAGCCTCCGCAAGGGTAGCGGCAATCTGGGAGCTCCGGGGGACGCCCAGGCAGAGTCGGATGGCCGCCCGGTGCTGCAGCTCCAACTTTTCGAGGCGGCGTGGCGGCAGCGCCACCAGCGGGAGGGCGTACCGCAGGCGTGATGTGGCCGCCGCCTCGTAGAGCCGCAGGGCCCACTTCACCGAGCAGCCCTCTCCATGGGCAAGGAGCTGCGACACGGCCTTGCGGACCCTGATGGTCTGGGTCTGCATGGCGCCGACTGCCGGTAGCCAGGTTAGCCGGTGGTCGATGCGCAGCCCAAGGTACGACACAGTCGTACTCCATGGGATGCGCACGCCTTCCAGCTGCAGCCGGGGAGCTGAGCGCCGTGCCGCTGCTATCGGGTGGACGAGGAGGGCCACCGTCTTCCCCGTCGAAACCGAGAGTCCGATGCTTCCCAGGTAGGCGGCCGTGGTGTCCAGGGCTCTCTGGAGGGCCAGGCACACGTGGCGGCTTGACTGCGGCGGTCCCCGCACCCACAGGGCGATGTCATCCGCGTAGATGGAGCACTCCACCTTGTAGTGAGGGTCGGTCGGCAGTGCAGCAGGCAACCGGGCCAGGGCGAGGTTGAAGAGAAACGGGCTCACCACTGACCCTTGTGGTACGCCTGCTGCGACCGGACGGGGAGTGCTCCTTGCATGGCCCACGCGGACCCTGAGGGTGCGGTCGTTAAGGAACGATGGCAGGAACCGCCGCAGGTTGCCGCCAATGCCCAGGAGGTCCAGAGCCTGCTGGACGACCGCATGTGGGAGGCCATCGAACGCCCCCTTGACGTCGATGAGGAGGAGCATGGCGAGGTCTCCGCTGGCCCTGGCGTCCTCCAGGGTGGAGACGACGTCTGCGATGGAGTCCGCAGTGCACCTTCGGCGCCGGAAGCCTGTCTGCTGGTCCGCGAGGAACCCGCAGGCGCGGGCCACCCATTCGAGCCGTGCCAGAGCAATGGCCTCCATCACCTTGCAGGCAGCGGAGGTGAGAGAGACCGGTCGGTATGAGGACAGCTCGTTGGCCGGCTTATTGCTCTTCAGAATGGGGGCCACGATGGCTGTGCGCCAGGCCTCCGGCACCTGTCCTGACCACCAGATGTTGTTGTAGCAGTCGAGCAGGCGTCGTTGCTCACTGGTGGCCAGGTTGCGGAGCATCTGGAGTGTCACTCCGTCTGCTCCCGGTGCACTGCGACGCTTGCCCCTCCTCAGGGCCGTCTGCAGCTCGTGGAGAGTCAGTGGGTCCTGGCAGATGGCCGCGATCTGGCTGGTCGCCCACTCCGGATGCAGCTCCAGCAGGCAGGTAGGCGGGTTGGCAGGGGGAAGTCCGACCGGCAGGATGGCCGCAGCGAGGGCAGCCGGGGGAGCGAAGTGGTCCGCTAGCAACTCCGCCAGGGCCGCCTCGCTGATGCCCAGCGAGATAGCCACCGCGAGGACGGGGTGGCGGTTGACCTTCCTGCCGGTCAGGGACTTTAGGAGGCGCCAGGCCAGGGGGCCCTTGGAGCGGTTCTCGATGGTGGCGCAGAGGCTCCCCCAGCTCTGGCTCCTTCTGCGCCTGGCCTGTCGTCTGCAGCGGGCATCCGCTCTCCTGTATTCGGTCCAGTGCTCTGCATTGCCCGTCCGGATTGCTCGGCGCTCCACGCGTCGCCTGGACGCACGGAGGTTGAGCAGGAGCAGATCCGGGGCAGGAGTATCGGGCAGAGCAGAGCACTGGACTGTGGCTGCCTGGGCGCACTCCATGATGGCACTCAGGAGGTCACAGCCATCTTCCAACTCACTGCAGCGCTTCCTGAACAGGGACCAGTCTGTGACGTGGTATGTTCGTGACCTCGGCCTTCTCCCACACCCGGGGGTGATCAAGATGGGGAAGTGATCAGATCCCCAAGTGTCGGGAGTTGTAGCCCAGTCATAGGAGCGCTGCTCGGTGGTAAGGGAGAGGTCGATGGCTGTGCTCATCCCACGGCGGACGTACGTGGGTCCTCCTTTGTTGAGTACCACCAGGCCTGCTTGGCTGATGGCGTTGCAGAGGTCCCTGCCTCGGCGGGTGCACCTGCGGCTGCCCCAGTCGGTGTGGTGGGCGTTGAAGTCACCGCACAGGACTGCATGTCCGCCGAGGCGTGCTGCAAGCCGCACCAGGCTGGAGGGGTCCCACTGTTGTCCAGGACGAACGTAGACGCTCGCCACGGTCGTGTCCTGTCTGTCAAGGCGTACCGTGACAGCACAGCACTCCATGGCGCCGCCTACGACGTCCGAGACTGGGGTCACCGAGTGGGCAAGGCTGCTGCGGACGTAGATGGCAGTCCTCGGCTTCCCCTTCTTGTGGGCACCCTCCAGGCAGGGAGCGTCCGTGCAGCTCTGCGTCAAGCAGGTGGTGGCGCCAGAGTAGCCCGTGTATCCCGGCAGCCGCAGGTCCTCGGCCACAGTGTACACCTCCTGCAGTGCGAGGACGTCGAAATCACACCGCAGGAGGTGCGCGCACAGCTCTGCATGCCGCCGCCGCAGTGAGTTGGTGTTCCATTGGAGAACACTCGGGCGGCGACGGCATTTCCCAGCTGTGGCTGGTGAGGGATCAGCCATGCTGGTTGACTGTGGTCGGGACTGCCACTGCCTGCAGGCAGATGGCTCGGAGGGGGCTCTCGGCAGGCAGCATCTCCCCGATGGCCTTCAGGGCGAGCTGCAGGCTGGCAATGATCTGGTCCCGAGGGTCCGGGCCAGGCATTGCCAGTGATGCTGGGGCTGTGGTGGGCTCGCTCCCAGGGGTGGCAGGCGGCTGGCGTCGCTGCTTCCGTGGGGCCGGTGTGGGGGGCCGTCCGGCGTCGCCGTGCGCCGAACGCTGTATGTGCGAGTGAAAGGGCGCGAGGGACGCGCGCTTTCAAGGGGAGTGAACGCACGGCGGAGAACAAACGCGCGTTCTGCGCCGTGCTCGCTTAAGGGCTGCAGAAGTAAGCGTCTCTTTCCTCCTTTACAATCACCATATATGTAGAGCAAACGCGCCTTCTTCCGACGCGCGAGAGGCCGAGGGGGAGGGGCAGGGGGGGAGGGGGAGGGAAGGGAGGCGACGTTTAGCTGCGGCACCAAGTGCCTATTTATATCAGAGGCTCCGGCAACAGTCACCAACGCCGCACGCATTTTGAGCGAACGCGGGCAAAACGCCGAAGGCGTCGACAATAATTCTGCGTGTTGCCGGTGCTGCTGCATGTCCAAGTTTATACAGCTGATAAAGCTAATATCATTACTCCGTATAGCTCTCTACAAATTTGCTATCGCAATTGATGCTTCGCCTTTCAGGTGAAACTGCGACAATTTTTTATTACTATTTTAACAAGCCGCGCATTTTATTTTTTTTCACGCAATACATCGATTATAAGCTGAGCAAACGAGGAAACAGCACGAGTGTTGTGTGCTGAAGCATGGGTCACAACGGGCGCACATCGTCTGCTCGAGTTTAATTGACAGCACGGTGGCATTGGCACGCCGCGGCTCGGCGATCGTTGTGTCGCAAGCATCCTTCGCGTGGAGCTCAATTGGCCGTAGCAAGTGGAGATGATGAAAAGTGAAAGAGTAGGGCAGCGGCTTTTTGGCTCGTTGTTCCAAACATCTAGTTAAAAGGAAGCACTGCATGCAACGGCTGCAATGCTATTGGCGGCGCTCATCACCTCATCATTCTGAGACGCCTGCCAGCTCCTGGGGCGCTGTTCCTTCTGTCACGCACAAGAATCCTTACCTGATTAGTCCTACCAAGTTATCGCGCCCACGTTTAATTGGAACACCGTCCTAAGAGCTCAAGCGCAATGCGAATTCCAGCGATCGCTGTCTCTACGTCACCCTTCGTGCAAAACTGTCGAGAACAAGAACAAAACTTTATTTACACAGGACTTAGTTGCCCGTGAAACAGGGCAATTTGCGTGGGCGGGCCCCTATTCCAAGGCACCGCTGGCTCACGCCATCCTTTCTGCCCTCCGGACTAACCTGAGCTGGTCCCCGAGGGCAGAGCTGGATAGCAATGCCTCTCACCTCTCTCTGGTGTTATTCTCCTCTTGCTTTTTTGTGTGACCGTGTATTCCCATGTGATGTGGTAGAGCGTCGTTGTGCTCCCACACCACGGGAATATGTGTCTTTGTATCCTGTTGGGTAGTGTATAGGCAATGTATGGAGGTTTGTATATGTATTCGTTTGTAGCCTGTATATGTATTCGTTTGTAGCCTAGAGTCCATGGCTGAAATGTTCTGGTGCGGTGCTGCGCAGAATCTTCTCAATTCCCTGTAGAAACAAGATTTATAAATGGGATCGATGGGTGTCGGGTCCTCTACGATGTTGCCATCGGCAGCTCGGGCAATTAGTGAAACCTCGAGCCAACTCATCTGCATGGCTGTTCCCAGTAACACCCTCGTGTCCCGGGGCCCAAGTTATTGTTTGGGTACACCTGACGTTGAGTTCTTTGCTTATTTCGGTAAGTATCCGCTGTGCCTACGCGCCCACCTTTCCCCTTTGATAGTTACATGCGGCCTGGGAATCTGTGATTATTGGCAGTGGAGCGTGGCGTTCCATGCCTTCCTTTAATGCAAAGGCAATGGATATCTGTTCTGCTTCTATAATGGTTATTATTTCATTAATTCAATATGATTCATTATAATGACTCAATATTTCTCTAAACTTCATTATGAAACTGAAATTTACAGTTTTTCTTTAAACGCGACCAGAAAAACTGTCAATTTTATTTTAATAATGAAGTTGTATGTTCCGGAACATGGATGTTATTATGTAACACAGGATATTGCCGGATTCCGTATAAATTTATACCGCTTAGACTCTCCAACATGCACTAAGTCAAATAGTTCACGAGGGTAATATTGACTTGTCCATGTATTCTAGCAGTACGGGTGGAAGTGCATTATTTGAACACGTGATCTTGCAAGGTGGGCTCAAAATGAGACAGGGAAATAGGAACCTCGTGAAGATCACAGGGATCACAGGGAACACCCATGAAGATCACAGGGAAATAGGAGCATCGCAGGGATCACATCATGAAGATCACAGGGGTCACAGGGAACACCCACGAAGATCACAGGGGAATAGGAACATCGCTCCCCTTGGATACATACACACGCGCATTATTCGTTGAACTCGTTTAAACCCATGTGTTAGCTGCATGTGGTTGTCGTTTGCTTCTTTATCCCGCTTTGCAAATGATTGCTTCTTTATAGCAAGCAGCTGGTCCCCTGGACCACGTGGCGACGTATGAATAAAGTGCAGTTTTCAACAGACCGTGTCTCTAAAGCATTCTGGGCTTTCATTTTGCGAGGGATTATTAAGCCCGCTGTGTCTACGAATACCTTAGGCAATGTTGAAAAATAGCCATTCTAAAATTAAAGGACGGTTCCTTCGTAGGCATGCCGTTAGCGCTGGCGGCCACGGGACCATAGGTGACACGTGGAACTTTGTCGCTAATTAACAAAAATCCAATAAACTTTACACTTTTAGATGCAGTACCCTTCATCGTAATTGGGGAATTGAAGTGAGCACTCCGTACAAGCCATATAAACTTTTGGGTCTAACAAAATGCGATTATCCGTGGAATTGTGCCGCGAAGAATTTTGGCTATCGTAGCATGCGGGTCCAAAGCTGGAAGGCTGCAGTAATAGCATGGCCGCGCCCTCCGATGCAAATTCTGCTTACGTCATCCATCCGGGGCCAGCCATCGCGTTGCGACAGCGAGAAGCACGGCGCTGCCGCGCGCTGGCTGACCGGTGCCGAATGACGTAACCATGACGTCGACTCGAGGAGTGAGGCTTTGCGCTTGCTGTAGCCATGCGCAAGTGCAGTTTCGGCGTCGAATACTCTGATTGCCGAAATTTCAGAGCGGCCGACATTACTTGAATGATTAATCGAAATACATATAACTATTAAGAAAGATCCAGTAATGAACTCATCTATTACTTTACGGCTCATTTTGCATTTTAATAACTGTAGACAGTGAGTTGGCAAGGCGTATTCAGTTGAAATTAATTTCCAGAATGACAACAGTTTGAAGATATACGCCATCAAACGTGCTGTAAAAATTCAATTTTATTTACCTTTCTAAACAAAATGCTTCTTTATGCACTGAAGCAAGAAAGCAACTGGAACGCCCAAGTATTTCAACCCACATTTTGGAGTTTTGGCAAAGTCGCTCAGAAACAGTTTGCTTGAATAAATAAACATACATGAAATTTTGGTTAGCAGGACTTGAACTAAGGACCCCTAGCGCAACAGCACAATCCTTTATCCATTAGCCGAAGGGCGTGCGTCTCAGTAAAAGGAATCGAACATCCTTCAGAATTTCCCACGTGCAAGCCAGCACACTAGGACGCTTCGCCCACTTTACGAACACTCCATGCAATTTGCTCGCCGTCATCAAAAATTAGACACTAGAATACTTATTTCTTAATGTTTTGTATGTGTTCAGAAAAACATTGCTCACATTAACTGTACGATTTCCCTCCGCGTCTAAATTTGAATGCCCGGTGACGAAATATGTCTAGGCGTGTTCACGTTCCTATCGTTGAGACTGGTGCGCAGAAGAAGCTTTATTCTAAGGCCTAAAGTTAGAGAACTTTGCTTGCTGGAAAGAAATTGTAAAACAGCCTACGCACTCTATTCGGAACGTGCCATCCTTTTCTATCGTGCAGTATCCAAGGCACGGTGACTAGAATAGTTCCTGCCGAAGCGCGGTTTCCTTAGCGAAGCACCGCGCCCCTAACATCACGAAAACATGCCATGTGTAGTCATAACGCCAGCCAAGAGGCTCCAGGGAAACGCTAATCGCAAAAGACTAAAGCAGGGTCGCCTATGCGCAAACACTACTCCATTAGTTCAGTCGCAGAACCAATCTACTGCTACTTGTGCGGCGCATGCTGCAGCTCAACACCGGAGTTGCCCAGACATGGCGCTGCGTGAACAGGAGGCCGAGGATAAGCGACAAAGTCGACAAAACACTACTGTTCATGAACAAGAAGAGCAAGAACACATCATGTCCACTGTGATCATTCCCCAGTTCGGGAACGCGAGGTCAACACAATGCGACAATGCCGACAAGACCCTGTAGTTCTAACCGATACAGCTCGCGGTCATCGAGTTTTTGTTCATAAACCTACACATGCGCACCACGCCTGTTTACTTAATCAGATTATGCTTAATCCCATTTACATTGCCCGTACAGCTGCGAGCCTTACACTGTGTGTAAAATTCGAAGATGTTGCAATCGCATTCATTGCTTCGCCCTTATGGCGAAACAGGTATTTTTAAAGAAAACGTCCCTTTATGTAATGAAGCACACAGGTAACTAGAACGCCCCTCTTTTTGCCCCACACTATGGAAACTATATCGCAAGTGGTGTCATGCTGGAAATAAATTCTGAGTCAATATGATTAGTAAAATTTTCTTAATTAGTTTAATGTGTTCCCGTTTCTAGTACTGGTAATGTCCCCCTCTTCGAATAACCCAGCTGAAGGACAAGAATTATGCTGGGGGCCAAAGCCGACTTCTTTTAATTCCGGAAAATTTAAAAATGATCACCTCGTATAATATGGTGCATCTATCTGGGACGCACACATTGCAACCCACTCTTATCCACTGGATATCGCACTGCATGCTTCATCTTACGCAATTATTTTCGCGCAGCTAGTACTAGTCAAATTATGACAAATCTGAACCTGCCTGACTGTTTGCGGCAAAATGACATGCCTGTCTGTTTCAACAAAGTTATCCCTTGAACCTTAGCCTACATGAATCTTTTTTATAGTGACCATGCATTATTTCACGGTGCCCATCAGTTCAATATTATTGTGCCCATGAGTTGCATTAACAATAACTTGAAATCTTTTGTGCCAAATACGAGCCGGCATTGAAATGACGTTTTAACCTCCGTCGCCCCCATAACCGATGTCAACTCGTTCAAAAGTGCTGTGTCCAATTATTAAATGTCAAAGTGTCATGTCGTTCATAAGACTTGTATTATGAATGTTTGGCTCTTTTATTATATTTCTACAATTTTGTAACCGCCACTATTTAATGTTTCGGGCCGAGAATAACTAAAAGTTCTGAAATGCATGAGCCTAATATTCGCATTTGGTTCTTTGTAGTTGTTTGACAATGATGTCCATACAAACATAATGCGCTCCTGCACTAGAGTCCTGGTAAAATCTCTTGCTCCTTCTAGTACACAAATTCAAAACATAGACATTCGTTACAGTTGAATTTCTAGTATACGACCTAGAAATATAATGAGAGCCAGTTTATGTGAACCACCGGCTGTTTGGGCAAAAAAAAATGTTCTAGAGCAGGAAATAGCGCCACAACTTGGCATTACGGGCCAAGTTTACTTAAGCGCGTTACATTCGCTTATAAATAACACCGATGAAATTCTCTGTTTATTGCAGTCAAACCGCGGCCTCATGGAGAAAGTTGTCCTTGGAATCAAAATAAAAGTGGTCCTTATGGTTTTACTTAATATATATGGTATTTATCAAGTGAGTATCCGCTGCTTAACTGCGACTTCTATGCTGCACTCTTGTGGAATCTACAATTAAGGTAATAAAGCAGAAAACTTAAAACGAAGAAAATCACAGAAAATTCGTGCGCGAGACCTCGACGGCTTGCCTGACGCTTTTATCCCCATGTGAGATCAGATGCTACAAAGTGTATCAATAATTTTGTTATTTCAAGAACAGCTTTATTTGCGCAACACTAGGCTTATGCATTTGGGATCATTGTGACTTGCAGCAGTCAACTGTTCCCACAAGTGTGATACCGTGAAGTGTTCCGTACACGCACCCAAGTCATCACTCGCACCACTCATTCGAGTTAAAACACCTTTCCAATTGTTTTACAGTGCATGTTTTTTTTTCGATTGAGCATGTAAAATGGAACCACTTATGAAGCTTGCTGGACAAAGCATGAGTGTCTTGCGAAAACGGTTGCTGACAATGATTCAACTTATCAGCGTATCTTTCGATTTTGCCAAGGTCATTGTGCAGTGTCTCTTTGATATTTTTACGGACATTAGAATCACGATTGCTTCACATATAAAGGAAATCGCTGTTTTGCCCTAAAGGCAAAGCATCGATTGCGACAGCAAGTTAGCATACAGTCATACGAATTAACGATAGTACTTTTATCGACCGTATCAACTTGTAAAGGTTCACTTGCTCACTAAATTAACAAGCTTGGTAAATTAACAGCATACATGAACACACCTCACTCGATGACAGCGGACACTCGCTGTCAAAACTCTGCCGTGCAGAAACGTGGCAGCAACAGCGAGCCAAGTGATCTTCGTGCGGTATATCGCTTCAACGCAAACTGAGCGCCGAGAACACAACGCACGCACAAAGCTACGAGCCGCCGACGCACCTGGAGTGTGACGCAGATTGCTCTCAAGATACGGCGCGCTGGCGCCACACACGAAGCACTTACTGCCCGCTTTCCTCCCTTTCATGCGGACGAGATTGAGCGGCCTCGCACGCTTTCACTCGCACATACAGCATACGGAGAGCGGTAGCGATTTTATCGCCCTTACACTTTATACGGAACGTCACGCCGACGGCGACGGCAGAAGTGCGTTTGGAGTGTCCCTATAATTGCTATCGCAGTAGAAACGTTTCCCTGTTGTGCACTGATAGTTCCATATTGAAAAGCTTCCAAACAATGGGGACAATCTCCGCTTCGGTTCCCTTTTTCTTAGAACTCCCAACTCCACTCAGTCCACAAATAACAGCATACAATTAAAGAAATATTCTAAAAACTACTATTGTGTCTTTTCCCCGCAATATCACCCCGCTCAAGAAAGTTGTTTGAAAAACAACTCTCAGACAGGCGCACGGATGGAGGACGTACACGAACGACATACGGTACAAAAAAGTTGTCGCAGTTTCACCTGAAAGGCGAAGCATCAATTGCGATAGCAAACTTGTAGAGAGCTATACGGAGTAATGATATTAGCTTTATCAGCTGTATAAACTTGGACATGCAGCAGCATCGGCAACACGCAGAACTGTTGTCGACGCCATAGGCGTTTTGCCCGCGTTCGCTCAAAATGCGTGCGGCGTTGGTGGCGGTTGCCGGAGCCTCTGATATAAATAGGCACTGCGTGCCGCAGCTAAACGTCGCCTCCCTTCCCTCCCCCTCCCCCACGGCCTCTCGCTCGTCGGAAGAAGGCGCGTTTGCTCTACATACATGGTGATTGTGAAGGAGAACAGAGACGCCTACTTCTGCAGCCCTTAAGCGAGCACGGCGCAGAACGCGCGTTTGTTCTCCGCCGTGCGTTCACTCCCCGTGAAAGACGCGCCCCTCGCGCCCTTTCACTCGCACATACAGCGTTCGGCGCGCGGCGACGATTTCTTCTCCAAATGACGTCATACGGAACCTCACGGCGACGGCGACGGCGACGCCGACGGCAGAAATCTGCTTTTGAGTGTCCATATAATTGCTATCGCAATAAAAAGTCAAAGGGCTGCGCGGCACACCCAGCACAGTCACAGCGTAAGCTGGTGGAGCGGCTCAAGAGTTGCTCCAATTTCGGGACCACGCACACCAGGGTCTTCGAGCCGAAATCCATTCGCTTCGTTTTGACGAGAACGATCTGAACTCTCCGCCCGGCGTCGACGGCGAGCTGCGGCTTGTAATGCTCGCTGCACAGCAGTCTATTGAGCTTGATGGTGCCGGGTTGTAGCCGCGCACATAGATCTATGATTCGCTTCTTCAGCAGCAGTTCGTATCTTGCGAGGAGACGCCGTAACGTGCACCGAAGAGGCACGGCCGCCGGAAGAGGTATCCAGAATACGTGGCGCACATCTCACATCGGAATCGCGTTGATTGCGAGCCTCGTCGGAATCTGATCTCATCGTCTGCGCCTGCGTACGCTGCGTTTACAGGCACCTTAACTAGATGGCGCCGCCATACTGGCGGAGGCTCGGGTCGGCCAACGGCGGAGGCGGTGGCGACATCGTAAACCGGAACGGCTATTGGAATGAGCCCATAACAGCTTACTCTTTAAAATCCCCACATGAGTCCATTTCTTAACCCTGGAACCAAAACCATAAAAAGTCCAGAAGTCAAATGCGGCTGAAGTAGTCAGCACCTAAGGTTTCGGGGCTCTTAATGTATGAAACCACAAAGTCATACTCGGTAAGAGACTCCAGTGGAGTACTCGGCTATTCATGCGTTTGGCAGAGCTTATGCAGGTGACGTCTTATGTAGGCAACCTAGGTGCCTTGTGATCAGTTTGCAGAACGAAACGCTTGCCGAAGAGGCGCACAGGGACCTTTTGAATAACCTATTCCCGAAAGTTTGGTAGCGTGTTTCCCGTGCGAGTAGTTCACGGCTGGCGTAGGCTACTTGGTGTAGGTAAGTAAATAGTGGACGAAGATGCGTCCGTGCGCAAGATGAAGGATTCTTGTAAGTGCGGTGATCGTAAAACCGGACTAGACGATAGAATGCATCGCAGTGTTTCAAAAGGTTCCCCGCAGGGGCGTCTGCGAAAGCAGGCGTTTGGTGTGTTGCGATACCATGGACCCGAACACATGGGGTTTGGACCCTCCCGCGTGTAGCCATGCGCGGCTTAGCCGTGTCTGGGGAAAGGGGATCCTGGGGGTTGAGCCGATGCTGGGTGTTCGGACCTTTAAGGCCTCCTGGCGGAGGCAACACACCTCTTCGGCCTCTGCTTCACATAGACGGCACCCTCGGACTGACCCACCCGGGGAAAATCGGCAGTCGCCCTTTCCTGTCCTCCTCCTCTATCTTCGTCTTTCTCTCTGACTTTCAATCTTTCCTGTCTCCTACTCGCTTCCTTTTACTTCTGATTTTCTGGGCGGCAAGGGTTAACCTTGTGTGGGTAGCCAACCTTGGGTATTCCATATTTGGTTATAGTAGTGACGTACAGCTGGCGTCTGCAGGTGTTGTGTTCACAGGCCCTGCAGCGTCCCCTTGTTGGGCTCCATGGTGGGTGGCTGGCGTTGCTGCCGAAAACCCAGATATTCTTACGGCTAGCCCTTTTCCACCACTCCCTGATCGCCGTCATAAAAGAGGGCGCACCGAAGATGTATTCCAGTTCTTTGGACGTCAAAGACAAGATTTCCCACGATTTCATGTCATCCACTCAGAAAAACCAGAAAAACAAGTTCGAACAATCTCCGCTTTTCTTGTTTCGAAATCTCTAACTCAGGCTCTAGGACCAGGTTATAAGGCATCGAGGATGGCAAGTGGTGATCTCCTCTCGGAGCTCCACGATCGCAAACAATATGAAAATCTGCCGAATCTAGTGTCCTTTGGGGACGTCCAAGTAACAGTAACTCAGCACCGTACTATGAACATCACCCGCGGAGTTGTTTCAGACGAAGATTTGATGGAGCTGACTGAGGCTGAACTCTTGGAGGGCTTCAGTGAGCAGAATGTCATCGATGTTAAACGGATTAAGATGAGACGAGACGGCAAGGAAATTCAGACTAAGCACCTAGTGCTCACTTTTGGTTCATGTGATCTGCCCGACTCCATCGAGGCCGGGTACATCAAACTTTGTGTTAGACCATACGTGCCAAATCCTCTGAGATGTTTTAAATGCCAGCGATTTGGGCACAGCTCACAGAACTGCCGAGGTCGGCAAACTTGTGCGAAATGCAGTGCACACGAACACACTTCTGAATCTTCTGAAAACTCTCTCCACTGTGTAAACTGTGATGGGGAACATGCCGCATACTCGCAGTCCTGCCCATCCTGGAAAAAAGAAAAGGAAATTGTTACAATTAAAGTCAAACTAAACATTTCGTTTAAAGAGGCACGAAGGCAGGTGTCCTACCTGCCAAAAACTGGCTTTGCCGAAGTGGTGTGTCAGGGGGCTGCGCCACAACGGCTTTCGGCGGCTGTCTGGCACATGCGTAGTGAGCCAGCGATGACGCCATCCGCTCCCTCGGCGGCTGCAGCTAGTGCTGCTCCGCCGTCTCAGAAAAAGGGGCCATCGACCTCCGGGCTGGTGGCCTCAAGGGTCTCGTCCCTCGAGACGAGGCCTTCAACACGAACAAACCGCTCTCAAGAGCGGGTGTCCAGCGCGCCGCAAGAGCCGATGGACACATCTTCTAGCCAGACGGCGCAGCTAGCGCCTAAGGAGCGGCGAGAATCTCTCGACCGCTCCAAAAAAGAGAAACCCCGCATTACAGGGCCTCTAAGGGGTTCTGTAGGCTAACTTTCTTGTCATAAACACACAGCACAACACTCCTTTTAATATGGGCACTCAAATAGTTCACTGGAACGTCTGAGGTCTCCTCCAAAATCTTGACGACGTTAAAGAACTCCTCCGCAAGTTTAGTCCCAGGGTGCTGTGTGTTCAGGAAACACACCTCAAACATACACAAACAAATTTCCTCACACAGTATGCTATTTTTCGCAAAGACCGCGATGACACTGTCGTGTCATCCAGTGGTGTTGCTATCATAGTTGACAGAGGTGTTGCCTGTCGGGAAATAAAACTTCGTACGCCCCTGGACGCAGTTGCTATCCAAGGGGTGCTGTTTGACAAGCTAGTCACTATCAGTTCTATATACATCCCTCCAAGTTATCAAATTAATAAAACCGAATTTCAAAACTACATAGATGAACTTCCGGCTCCATACATAGTTGTCGGAGATTTAAACGCACATAACTCACTGTGGGGAGACTCTCGTTGCGATGCGAGAGGTCGCCTAATCGAAAACTTTCTCTTTTCCTCAGGAGCATGTATACTTAATAAGAAAGAGCCAATATACTACAGTGTGGCGCATAATACATACTCCTCCATAGATTTAACTATAGTATCGAGCACACTAATGCCGTACCTAGAGTGGTCCGTTCTCAAGAACCCTTTTGGGAGCGACCACTTCCCTATTATATTAAACTTAACAAAACAGATATAAGCTCACCACACATTCCCCGATGGAAGTTTGACACAGCTAACTGGGAACGTTTCCGAGAACTTACGTATTTAAGCGCGGATGATATTGCCTCCTTTAATATAGAAGACGCTGTGGCGTATATTACAGGCTTTATAATTGACGCTGCCACGAAATGCATCCGTGAAACTAATGGACTAGCGAATAAACGTCGCATCCCGTGGTGGAATGAAGAATGTAAACAAGCACGTAAAAATCAAAACAAAGCTTGGGGACGACTTCGCGACTCCCCAACTGCTGAAAATTTGATTAGTTTCAAACAAATAAAGTCCCAGGGTAGAAGAACACGCCGACGTGCTAAAAGGGAGAGTTGGGAGAAGTACATCTCCAGTATAAATTCTTACACGGATGAGACAAAAGTGTGAAATCGAGTGAATAAATTAAAAGGCCGGGAGGTACACACATTACCGTTAGTCAGTACCCAAGGTGAGAGCCTGGAAGACCAGGCAGATTGTCTGGGCGAACACTTCGAACATGTATCCAGTGCGTCCCACTACACACAAGCATTTCTGAGGTTCAAAGAACGCGAAGAGCGACAGCCCCTTAAACGTAAAGGTTCATCGAGTGAGGCCTACAACTATCCATTTACTTTAACTGAACTCAAGGCATCCCTCATTTGCTGCAATGACTCGCGCCAGGCGGTGATCGTGTCATATATGAAATGATTAAGTACGTACATCCTGAAGCTCTGATAACACTCGTGTATCTTTTCAATGCCATGTGGGCGGATGGGTATATCCCGTCCTCGTGGAAGGAAGCTATAGTCATCCCCGTGCTTAAACAAGGCAAAGACCCATCGCCAGCCAGCAGCTACAGGCCAATAGCGCTAACAAGCTGCCTGTGCAAACTATTTGAAAAAATGATAAACAGGCCCTTAATCTTTTTCCTTGAATATAACAAACTACTAGACCCCTTGCAATGTGGTTTCAGGGAAGGTATGTCCACAACAGACCACCTTGTTCGCATTGAGTCTTATATTAGGGATGCTTTTATACATAAGCAGTTCTGCCTCTCAGTGTTCCTCGACCTAGAAAAAGCTTACGACACGACATGGCGCTACGGCATTCTCAGAGATCATTCCGTGATGGGTGTCCGTGGCAACATGTTAAATACAATCGAAAGTTACCTGTCTAATCGCACATTCCGCGTGAGAGTGGGTAACGCTCTGTCTAAGTCATTCACCCAAGAGACCGGTGTGCCACAGGGAGGCGTGCTCAGTTGCACACTATTTATAGTAAAAATGAATTCCCTGCACACAGTCATTCCACGCTAAATGTTTTATTCCATTTATGTAGACGATGTGCAAATAGCCTTCAAGTCATGCAATATTGCCATCTGCGAACGACAAGTGCAGCTTGGAACAAACAAATTGTCCAAATGGGCGGATGAGAATGGTTTTAAAGTTAATGCTCAGAAGAGCACTTGCATACTCTTTACAAACAAGAGAGGCGTAACGCCAGTCCCAACTATTGAAATCAAAGGAGATGCGCTCTCTGTAAGCAGCGAGCACAAGTTTCTCGGAGTAACTTTAGATTCAAAACTCACGTTTATTCCTCATATTAAGCGTCTGAGGGCAAAGTGCCTGAAGACAATGAACCTCCTAAAGCTTCTATCGCGCACAACATGGGGCAGTGATCGAAGGTGTCTCTTAAACCTCTATAACAGTCTTGTCCTCTCACGCCTTGATTACGGGTCTATAATTTATAATTCTGCAACGCCAAGTGCGTTAAATATCCTAGACCCCGTTCACCACTTGGGCATCCGTCTCGCGACTGGTGCTTTCAGGACAAGTCCAATCCAAAGCCTCTACGTAGAGTCGAATCAGTGGTCGCTTCATCTGCAACGGTCATACAGCAGTTTTACATATTTCCTGAAAGTACAAGCAAACATTGAACATCCTTCTTATTCAACTATAAATGACGTGACTGCTGCCACACTCTTCCATAATCGACCTGCCGCGAGAAAGCCATTCTCTTTGCGTGTGAGGAACCTCAGTGAGGAAATGGGTGTTCCGCTTCTTGAACAATGTCCTGTGGCTCCAGCGAAACTGTTGCCACCGTGGCAGTGGCAGCTCATAGAGTGTGACACATCGTTCGTAGAGGTCACTAAACACGCACCGGAGGCACATAATAGAATTCATTTCTTAGAACTCCAATCTAAATACTCGTGTACAGAGTTTTACACAGACGCTTCCAAGTCACATGCCGGGGTATCTTATGCAGCCATCGGTCCATCGTTTTCGGTATCCGGTGTACTGCACCTGGAGACAAGTATCTTTACGGCTGAGGCCTATGCAATATTATCGGCTGTAAAGTTTATAATGAAATCAAAACTCAAAAAGACTATCATATTTACAGACTCGCAAAGTGTTGTAAAAGCATTGCAATCACTCTGTAAACACAAAAACCCTGTACTTAATGACCTCTATTCCATTCTGTGTAAAGCGTATATATCTAGCCAGCATGTGATTATATGCTGGGTGCCGGGTCATAGAGGCATTGAGGGTAATGTTCGAGCAGATCAAATGGCCACATCTGTTACATCTCAGGCTATTAACCCTACAACTGCTGTTCCTGCATCAGATTCGAAGCCTTTCCTGCGAAAGAAACTGCGAAGCCACTGGCAACGCTTGTGGGACGCTGAAACAAACAATAAGCTTCACCTCATTAAACCACAGTTAGGTTTCTGGCCTCCCGTAACGAAAACACGACGAACTGATGTCCTATTCTGTCGTCTCAGAATAGGACATACATATGGCACCCACAATTTTTTGCTTACTGGTAGTGAACCACCAACCTGTGGTAGATGTGGTGAGAGGCTGACTGTCCTCCATGTCCTCGTGGAGTGCCGGGAAGCCGAAACAGAAAGAAAGAAATAGTTTTCACAAGCGTACCGATATCAAGTCCCGCTTCACCACATTATGTTTCTTGGCGAAGAACCGATTTTTAATGCCAAAGCAGTCGTAGATTTTTTGAACGATGTGGTCCTGCATGTTATTAGCCCAACTAGTTCGTAGCGCATCCTCTCTCCAGAGGATGCCGCTGTGATAATATTTTATAGCACATGCCTCCAGGCCCTTGTGGTTCAAGGGCTCTGTCTAGGCAGTAGTGCTTCTTGCCAATTACTGCATCTTAAATATTTTAAATATCGTGTCATTCTTTCTCAATGCATTCTTCATTGCATAGTACACCTCATTATTCATTGCCATGATTTTAGTACATGTATATTTTACGAACTTTACAGCGATTATTTTAGGCCCCTTTACAGCCCCGTCACATCTACTTCTCAGAATTCATCACTTCACTGCGAACTAACAAACACTGGCATGGCGCTCTTTGGCCATACCTGGCCCTTGCGCCATTAAACCACACACATTCATTCATTCATTGTTTCAAAGGCTTGTTGATGATATTCTTTCCAGGTGACCTTATTGCGAGCTGGTTTACTAGTTGTCTCCCGTTTGTGTAATACAACTAAAGATATCTTGCTCTTCTGCAGTGTACGTCTGAACAGTAACTGCAGCGTGTTGCAGGATTGCAGCCGTGGACTGCCTTTCCTCGTTTTTCTTTAGGAGGTTGATATGAAAAGGCCTCATCCGAGTCCCAAGGTCTATCACATAGTCATAGTTATGGGGGTTGTTTTGGCTACAGTAAAGGGCCCCTCCAATGTCAGAATCAGCTTGTTCCTATCTGATTGTATGAGCATCAATGCCTCGTTATCTGTCGAGAACTGTCGAACTCTTGTTTTTATCATAATACTTATATTGCGCAATTTTTGCCTTCTGCAGTTCTTCATGGGCTACATTGCACGTGTTCTGCAGTCGCTCCTGGGGCTATGTAACGCATCCAAATGTTGCATTCGCTTCGGCATCGATGATATCACCGGTCCACAGTTCCTTAAGAATGCACATCGGTCTCCGGACGAACCGACCGTAGAGGAGGTCGAATGGCGAGAATCGCAGGCCTGGTAGGGGAACTTCACGGAATGCGAAAAGGAAGGGGGACACGTATATATATATATATATATATTGCTAAGAGGTTCATTGGCAACGGATGCAGGCGAACGGGTAGCACTCACAGGCGTTCGGCCAAGGACAGCAACCACGAGCTCATGCCGGTGGTGATGCTGCTGAGGCACAGGTTACTCTTCTTCATTACAATCACCCTCCGCCGAAAAAGGCGCCATCCTGGCGGCTTTTGCTGAAACAGCTGCGGCTGAGCGACATTCCTTGGTGTACACTGATCCGCATTCTAAGCCTCCAGATTTCTATAAACTTCTCTCGTGCACGCAGAGCCTGATAAAGTATCAAGAAAGCAATAAGTGGAACTCTGTCCGATGAATAGTGACCGAGCGCACCGGAAATGTATTTTCCAGGCTTGCATTAGGTGTCCTGTGTGACAGCATTGTATTCCCATTTCCCTATTTCCTACTGCCATATTTTGTAAATTTTCTTTAGCACTTGGACCAGCTTGAGTCAAATGATTAATATGTGATCATATCTGAAGACAATTGATCTTGTTTCAGATATCAACTCTTGATGATTCCAGTGTAAAATTAATGGTGGAAAATTCGCCAAAGGTAAGCAACTCCATTACGGTAATGACAACGTGACTGATCACATCAAAAATTGACGTGCCACTTGATGCTAGTGCTTCGCAGAGTGAAAGAAGTTAACCCTTGTATTAGCCATAAGGATACCAGCGAACCTCTTGGGAAACAGAAAAAAGAAAGTTGTGTGAAAGGCAAAAGACAAGTCGAAAGTAGGGAATTGGATAAAAAAATGGTAATTTCGGTTAACTTCTATTATAAATAAAGCTAAGAACTCTTGTGCTGCTGTAGACAGACATATACTTATACGTAATAATTTTATATTACCATGCCTATTGAATCATTCGTGTTCCTTGCTCGTGCGAAGCAAGAACGGCTTTCTGACACTTGTAGGGTTACAACTTTTTGATTTGTAAATCATCCAGAATCCCTTCTTCCTGTTGAGTCATCATTTCACCAGTGATTGATATGGTTTCTAACAGCGGGCAACAACCACACTTCTTAGAATGCACTGACCGCTTCCCACAAGTGCCTGCAAGAACTAGTTTGTCATCTGCACGCATCATGTGATTGACCACAGAATGCACGAAGTCCACGTTATACAATATGTGCTTTTGCACACGTTAATGAAATCTAATTACAGCACACGTTCTGTATTTTGTGTACATGTTCATATGTCCCTTACTACAAACTGTTCTGCTCACACTCTATTTTAACGCACGATTATAGACGCTGACGAACCTTCACGACGTAATTGTTATATGTGATATGAGAAGTGTATTCTGACTGCAGTTATGCACGGACCGTTCCTTCAGCTGAAGAGAATGTTTTAACGAAATAAAGTCAGTTGGTAGTATGTCGCCCTACCTTTAAGCTATTTTTGGCCTTTATTTCTGTTTCCATTAGTTTTTCTTTTTCATTCTGTTCGATGCTACACCCCCCTGTTCAGAACCACGTATCTGTACTTTCAGGTTAGCCTCATGACCAGCTGTGTTGGTGCCCATCTTGCGCTCCGGCCGTAATCGCTACATTACAGCATAACTTCGGCAGCTGTATTATGCAATAATTGGGTCCAATACATAAAAAAGTGAAAAGAAAAATGTGCAGATCCAAACCACATCTCGGAATCTGAATTTACTTGAATACGCATGTAACGTACAGATGAGAGAAGCACTCGGACTCAATGCGAATGCAACCATATAGGGGTCAGCTGTCGACCCAGCTAGAAGACGCTCAGAGTATGGTGGCAAAAAAGCAGAGAATTGATTTATTCTACAGGATTCCTTATACATAACGCAGCAGTAACGGTACAAGAGAGAAAACACAGATTAGATGTATTCCAAATGCTATATTTATAAGCATGAATAGATGACCTGTTTAGTTCAAGAAGGGCTGGTCACTGGTTTTCACCACCCTGCTTCAAAGGGGATGCGAAAAAGCTCTCTAATTATGATCATCGTCATGGAGCGAAGGAATAATTTTGAGTCGGACATAATTTGCTAGTGTATTGGCGGTAATAAAAATACGTTTTGACGACAGGCTTTGGACGTGTTCTGATTGCTGATATGCTTATTTCCATTACAACAAATTCTTTCGTCTGTCGTTCCAGGACGCCCGCATGGGAAATGACTCGTGGGTAAGTCACAGGCATTTACTAGCAAGCATACACCAACAGACAATGGAGTTTTTGTAAGATCGTGATTTCATAAAAGTTCTATATCTTTCGATTGCATTGAAACAATTTCCCCTTTTAGACGAAAAACTGCAGTTGTCATTTTGGCAGACAATTTCTCGTGCCTCATTACCTGCACGCGATTCTATAACACTACTTAGGTATCGGCCTTTTTTTCAACAAAGTTAAATCAGCTATCGAGGCAAATTGCTCCGTTAGGCTTGTACGGCCGGCATTAAGATGTGATTTAAAGCAGGATATCACACAATAGAACTTATGGAGGACCTAGAGTCTGCATACTTGACGTGGTAATTGAACGCCTAAACACACCACAAAAGAAAAGAAATTGGCAGGGGACAAAATAGCGTACACGGAAGCCCTTTCATTTTTCGCTCATGAACTCAAATCCATTGTTTTAAAGAGCGTATTCCAAAAACATAGTCAACCATTTTGTTTGCTATCTTCAATGGCTCAGCTGCGCGTGCTCCAGGTGCTGATATTTACTTAGCGCTTCTTCCCCGTCTGTTTTTCTGTGTATGTTGAGTTCCGGAATAGCCAGGCACTAGACATGACGAAGCATTTAGACAACGAGAGCAAGCAGTAAGTCGGCAGATACCCAAATTGCCGTAGACTGCAACGCGTGAGGGTAGGAAGAAAACTCGCAGGAGATGGAAAAGAAAGCAACGTAAGAAAACGCGTGTGCATGAGATGTGTGCGACGATGACAAAGAAAAAGAAGCTAACGTTAAGGCAGAGCCATAACAAGCTGCGTGAGAAATGTGCCAGAGTAGGAGAGAGAAGGAAGCAGAAAGAAAGTAGGCATGCATAGGAGCTTAGGAAAAGGAGGAAAAAGTGAACAGGCATAAGTGGTAGGCTACAAAATAAATACCGTTTAGGAAGGGCATGCGGAAGGTTGTAGTGTTCAGAAATTTTGTATAGAGAGAAAAGCACTGAAACAGCACCTATGCATATATAGGGCATGTGTAGTATTGTGAAATATGTTTAGATGTAAAGTTTATTCATGTAGAAGTGTTGGGACAATGAACCACTGTTCAGTGCAGTGCAGTATGTGGTGAAAAGTGAATAGTGTGCGGAAATGTGGTGCTGACAAGTGAGCCACGAGTATACAAGGAGTGCGTAAGTCAAAGAAGAAGAGTTCAGTTCCCAACGGAGACGGCCAAGAGAAAGCACTTTTTTGAAAAAAAAACTCTTGAAGAGGGGGCCTATCTCACATGTAAGAGGTCGCCTGTGGCGAGAAAAGAAGATGACGACGATCGCGGAGCGTTCCGAACGGCGCGAGGGCTCGAGGCACGCGAACCGAAGTGTAATCCGCGAGGGAGAAGCATTGAAGCAGTATTATCGACGGGGCTTTGTAGCTGGAAGGTCGCTTCGTCAGCCACACTCAGACGACGGGAGAGTGGAGGACCCGGCCGCGCTCCCGTTTCTTCCTACCCTCACGCGTTGCACGTCTACGGTGATTCGGGTATCTGCCGACTTTCTCCTTGCTCTCGTTGTCTAAATGCTTCGTCATATCTGGTGCCTGGCTATCCCGGAACTCAACATACACAGAAAAGCAGACGGGAAAGAAGTGCTATCCTCAAGTGTTTATTCAATAACGACGTCTTAAAGTAAATATCAGCAGCTGGAGCCAGCGCAGCTGCTCCGCTAATCTAGCCGCCTCACCTATTCGACACCGGCTTAAGGCGCTAGCCCACTCATTCCTTGCCCAGCCTTGCCCGACCGGTTTTCTCTCAACACGATGCGTATGCGCATCTAAATCACCTCTACGCTCATCAAACGGAGCCATCAATTTCCTGGGGCAAATCTGTTTTGGCCGGGGCGAAGTAGAGTCGGATGACGCCGACCTGGGGGAAATCGATCCCTCGTGAGACCTGGCGTTCATCTCTGCCAACTTTAGCTTCAATTCTAAAATTTCCTTTTCGCCTTTGTGCTGTTGGCGTGCTTGTTCCTGCTTCTCGTGCTCTCGTTCCCGTTATTTTTCGTTTTCTTGTTGCGTATACTCAAAAAACGCCATCGTCTCATCCTTCGACATATTTAAATCCTTCGCTACCGCCGCCAAGTGGTCCCAAACCATCCTTGCCACTCCCGAGTATCGGTGACTGGGCCGTATCCTGGCAGGCTCGCCAATATTTTGTCACCTACTCTTCTTGCTTGGGAGCCGGAGAGTTGCGTACATGCGCTACTCTCGATGGAGGAGAGATACGACTGGCAGCACAGCAAACGAGGATTTAATATGTACAGGGATGGTAAAGGCACAAGGCACACTAAACTCAAAGCATAACTCCAACCAAAAATACTCACTAGAAAATACAAAACTCTGACTAAATACAAAACTATCAAAAGCACTGTCTCGGTCTCGGAGCCTAACTCCGCCTTAATGTCTCTAAGTCAGTCCTAGTCCTGACTCGTCAAAGTCTGACCACCCCGGCCCCGGCCTAACTGCGTAGCAAAGCAGACACGTAGGCTCTTATGGACCGTCGACTTGAAGTTCCTCTCGTCGGGTCCAAGTCGTATTCATTCAGGGTGTCGTTGATGCCGTAAGTTCCGACGACTCGCGGTTCCGTTGACCTGACTGACTACGTGGCTGGTGCCCCGGTAGCCGCCGCTGACGTGTCACTTGCCTGGTTAGGCCTAATGAAGCGTTCTTCACCCTCCGACGATCTGCGTGACGACCCGGTGTCCCGGTGATTATCGGTTGATCGGGCTCGGCCGAGGAAGAGGGATCCTTGCGAAGAAGACCGGATCCACCGTGAGCAGCAGCAGCTGGTCTCAAGGGCTTCGCCCGGATGTCTCCGAGGACAACAGCTACACCTGGGTCTTGCTAGCTTCACGAGCTTCGCGGCCGGGTCCTCCCCTCTCCCGTCGTCAGAGCATTGCTGACGAAGCGACCTTCCAGCTCCAAAGCCACGTCGGTAATACTGCTTCGAGGCTTCTCCCTCGCGGATTACACCTTGGTTCGCGTGCCTCGAGCGCTCGCGCCGTTCGGAACGCTCCGCGATTATCGTCATCTTCTTTTCTCGCCACAGGCTTCCTCTTACATGTGACAGTGTATTTCAATTTGTTATGCCCAGACTATCATCCTCACGGCGAAAAACGCAGTCATATGGCTTGTAGTCAAGAAAGGTGGGACAGTGGACTCGTCGAAACAAGTGGATGTAGAAATTTTGTCTATATTTCGCGGTCTTGTGCGAGCAAGAACAAGTATATACGTTGCTCAATAATTTACGTACAACACATACGCGCACAAATCTCGATGTGGGTAAATAAACGTTAACGCACTCACCACAGGCACTGTAGTAATTGGCACGGCCAGCAATGAGAAATATGGGAGAGGCAATAACTATATAGTGGAATGAAAATGCAACAAAATACGAAAAGAAACGCGGTGCACGTTCCGGCATGTGTAAACGGCTGCGTAAGACGCTGTGGCCTCTCCCCCTTACTAGAGAGTACTGCACGTTTCTAACGCGTTTGTGCTAGCGTCCCCTTAAGCGGGAGATGGTGCAGTTATAATGAAGGGCGCTGTTATAAAATAGGAATGACGTCACATATGGCGCGTGTCATTGGTGGAAGTCAATCGTTCGATTTAGTGCGGCGAGACTGGGCGAATTACACGGAAGATTCACGGTTTACCGATGATTCCCTCCAGAGCTTCGCCCACTCATCATCATTCACCCCGTGGATATGCGTGTTTTTTTTTATAAAAGTAGACGAGGCTACCTACTACTACTACGACTACTACTACTACTACATACTACAGAGGAGGGACAGACCCACACCCTAAGGAGCTTCGCCCCTAAAAGCATCGTCTTTTTTAGATGCGAAGCATCTTATGGTCGGGGCTATGTTACAGCATACGCTGTAGCTATGTCACTCCCTCCCTCCCTCCACCGTGAGGCGTCCACACCCCTACTGCGCATGCACATCCTCCTCCCTCTCCTCCCTCCTCTCCTCTCCTTGTCTCATCTACTCTCCACTCGGCGTTCCTCCTCTCCTCTCCGACGCTCCTCTCCTCTCCGGAGTGCGCAACGAATGGCAACACCTGCGGCTCCGCGCGCGATAGTGCGAAGCAGCTTAGGTTAGAGGCGCGACGGTAGAGGCACCGGCAACAGTCACCAAGGCCGAGCGCGATCGGTGCGAACGCGGGCAAAACGCCGACGGTGTCGACCACAGTTCTGCGCGTTGGTGGTGCTGCTGCATGTCCAAGTTTATATAGCTGATAAAACGACCTTGAATCGACCCCATGGCTGCTTCGCATACTACTCAGGTTTCCCTCCCCTACAGGAAGATGGTGCAATTTTTTTCGCACGTGCGTCCAGAACCTACAAGCGCCCATATGTATTATACACTTATTTCTTTTCCAAGGCGCTTAATTTCACCCACAAACAACAAGTTATCGCTCAGCGCACGACGCGCTTGCTGAAGTTATCGAACGTTATCGTTGGCTCTTTCTGTTGTGTAAGTTCTCGCCGAACCTTTTGGGATCAGATTACATATCCGACACAAATTGTGTAATAGCTTCTGAAAGGCACGCCGGCACCAGCGTTCTTCACCATCACTACAACATGGCAATATATATATATATATATATATATATATATATGGCTTTACAGATTCATGGGTCCGGTACGACACGCAAGACGATGTCACGTACGAAAAGTCTTGTGGCCAATGATTCGGCTGCTGGGCAAGCCACTCTGGCGAAGGGTGGCCAGCCAGTCTAAACATTAGTCAACGAAACTTTTCATACCTTTTTGACGCTCTATATATACGAAAACATTTTTTCTCATGACACGAACAGTAAAAAAATCACGCGCCATTCCACAACTGTGAAGGTGGATTACCAGCGCATCAGTTTAGCACACGACATAGAAGTGACACAGAATTTTGCTCAAAGATATGAGTAAATTTTATTTCTCTTGAGCACCGATAGTGGTTATCCCGAATAAAGATACAAGCGCACACAGATTTTCATTTTGGTCGGTGGTCTTGCTCGGCGCTTATATTCGCGTGGAAGACTACCGCCACCTCGGCGAGCCGGAGGAAACAGACACGCGCGACGGTACCGCCACCTGGCGGAAAGTATAGACGCGCCACAAGACCGCCACGCCGGGAGAGCGGAGGAAAACTAGGCACGCAGGTGCTTGGAACGACGACAAAGGGAGGGCGGTGCGAGCGTACACATGGCCGACGTGGGCCGCACAGCGGCAAACTTTTGTGAAACCCTTATTGTCTACCTGAGGGTCTGCTGGTTTTGAAAACGGTGGCTATTGATAACTAATCTACTGAAAATTGACATCCAAGTGATGTGATAAGCTTTTGCACAGAATGAAACGATTTGGCATCAAATTCGGGAGCTGAGTTTTTGCACATGCAGGTCTGTTGACGGACATGAAAAATGCATGAAACCCTAGCCACGGACAGCTTCGCTTTAGAATGCACAGTTGGCAGGTGCGAGATATTTACTTGTTCAGTTACAGCAGAATGCAAACAATGCCAAATAACGCTCTTAATGTGGCTAATGGGTATAGTTCATGGTATCGATACTGCTGCAGAGAGCTCTCCATATGCCAGAGTCAAGCACTCTAGCCAGACTGCCTACCGGCACCTCATCCTATCGCCATCAGAAGAACGCCAGCAGTTCTTCGCTTATGGCGAGAGAGCGCGTGCTTCTTGTGCACGGAACAGCCCCCGAAACCTCCGTTTAATATGAAGTCACGGCATGGCTCCTGGCAAGCGGGACGCGAGATAAGCGTGTTCTGTGAATCGACATGGTTGCCTGGTCAGAACGCCCAAATTAACTACCCTTACGAATTGTGCGAACATATCCTAGACTTTAGTCTCCGGGCAAAGTTTCGCCTAGAAGGAAACGAGTTTGTTTTGTGTGCTACGTTCCAGAGTGCTAACATATTACCTCCATTGCATGTCGCCAAACACATGTGACTAAAATAAATAATAATAAAAGTAGCATTTTAATTATTAACTTCCATGTAGGAATTGCCATTGCGAAGTCGAGGCCCAACTGTTCTGAAGAGCTGTCGGCAAAAAAAAAAAGAAAACGTAATACTAGAACCATTCTTAAGCTATCCAGGACTCAAGGTCTCTTTCGAAATACAGTCACGTTCCAGTAAAGACTTTCTCAAGCGTGTGCGTCAAGCTGTTACTTACTGTAACACGAACATATTCTTTAAGCAGATTATCAGGACGGGTATAACGCAATGGCCCAAATCTTGGAATTTGGGCTAAATCACACGTCTTTATTAATGCCACGCGTCCAATTTTGGGATTGGAAAATGTCATAGATATATATCCAGGCTGGCTGGTCTTGCTATACTTATTTCTTTTTCTGTGTTTGCGATTTTTACTCTAGATTTTCTTGTGTAATTTATATTCAGCTCAGTTTCTTGATCTTGCATTTTTCAGTAATTCTAACATTCAACTTTTTAACCGAACCTATTTCATACCTGCGCGTCTTTGGATTTTTTGTGTTTGTCGTACACTGCCTAGATTTATGTAAAACTACCTTGCACATATGTCAGGGCTGCTCACTGCTGAATTGTAACACAGGAGAGCGGGCTTAGTCAAGCTGCACTTTAGTAGTTTTTTCCCGCCACCTGCTTTCTCTTCTTAAATGAGTAAAATTTTTTATTGATTGATTGATTCTTAAAATTAAAGCAATAAAAAGGTTAGATAGCGAACGTAATTAGGTAGCCGCCTCGATATTGCGATATATTGAACAACCAGTGGCCTATTATTCACGCAGTCCACCTGATCAAAGTCAACTGTAGTATGTGCACCATGGCACAGATCAAATTATTTTATTAAGAAAACACTTACAGTTGCCTAAGGCGACCAGGTGCAGTCAAATATGTCTTATGTACAACCGGCACCGTATAAATGATGCTTATAGCTTTGTTAATTTTCTGCACTTCTGTTCAGGAGGTTTTTGGCATCGCCCATATATTTGTCTTGGAGTACTAGAGACATAACCCGTCACCTAATCCTCGCCTATTTCTTTATCATTCTCGAATTTTAGAGTCTGGACCCCGGAACTATAGTGGTAAGTCACTGTTCAAGTGATTTTAGCACCATACATTTTAGTCCAAGTCATACCACCTACTGAAAGCCAGCGTTGCGTCGTCAACTATAACTCAGTTTCGGACATCAGGTGCAACGCCGTGGAGGCTAGAGAGACTTTTGCCGGGGATGCGTTCGCACTTATAAATAGTTCGAAGTTTTAACGCACTAGCGTTAATGTCTCCCTGTCACAGAAAATCTGGTGTTGGTGGCCGAGAAAATCATTTCGAACCACCCCGACCGCGCAGGTCCTCCGTGTGGCCCAAGGCGTTAGTGAACAAAAAATGCACTTTCTCAAAGTAAAATCTGTCAGGAAAGTCGTAAAGTATGACTTAGTAATATTAGTATCAAAGTAATCCGACGCTACAGACATGATAGCGTCGGATTGTCATTTGATTGTAGGAGACAACATAATTTTGTTTGGAGGAAACTTAAAAAAAAACCCTTTACAGCATTTCTAAAATACCAGCAGAGGCACGCCCGGGTAGGTTACTAGCAAAAACCCCTTCCAGATGACTCTCACCTCCTTGGCAACGTAGGGAGCGTAAAAAGGCAGCGGCGCGCACAGGCAAAGGTGAAGAAAAAAGAAAGCAGCAGTCGCCGGGAAGCCTGACAAGCATTCAGGGATATGTGAAATTTATCGTGCTCCACCCTTAAAGGCGGAGATTAAGCATCCTCTTTTTTTCCAACCACAATTGTGTGAAACTGCTCTTTATATGGGCTCAATTTTCAATAAAAAAGTTTTATTCCTTATTAACAAACTGTGGCATAAGCTTGCTAATCCGTTGTTTTAGGTCAATATGGTTTTCGTAGTTTTTTTTTCAAACATTTGTTTGCAGCCCGTCGTGGCAGACTCACGTGCTTGCTCGCGCGAGCAAGCGCCATCGGCATGCTAAGTGTTAAACTAATCGCGTAAAGCAATATGACGGGCGCTTTTCAAAGGTGTTTTCCAAGCTCAGCAACCCTGTCAAATGATTTGAACATGGACCACCCAGCGACGCAAGCTGGCATGAAGGAGATTCGGTGGACTCGATGGTTGAACAAATTCACCCACCGAAAACAACCTTAAGTTGCCTAAAGAACGCTAACACCTCGCTCTAATCGCATTAAAACGCACGAATTTTCTGCCTATTTCGTGCCTTTTATTTACCACTCACGCCAACTTCCTTAACTGGGATTATGCCACAGAATATGAGCCTTCCCTACGAAGGTCGTATTAGGAGGTCGTTCCCTTCCCCAATAACCTTCTCTAAGGAGGTCGTCTGCTCTCCACGTGAGGGTGAGGGAAGATGACAGAGAAGAAGAGCCTCGTGAGTACCCATGTCTGGTTAGCACTGGTAGACCGCAATGATTGCACGCTTTTCTTTTCAAGAACAGTGGCAAGCTCCTAGTCAGCATTTTCAGCCCATTTTTAGGCTTCTGTAAATTTCCGTCTCATGATAAGGGTCCCATGACAGTAAATAACTTATATAAACGTTCTTCTGTACAAACTTTAGGGGCTGACTGGCCGTCGTGAATTTTTCTTCTCTTGCCAGCCTATTCAACACTACCTTTCTATTCTACGTCATCACCATGATCATCAGCCTGTATTTATGTCCATTGCAGCACGAAGGGACCCCCAATTACCACTGTCTTGCGCTAGCTGATTCCAACTTGCGCCTGCAAATTTCCTAACTTCCTCACCCCACCTAGTTTTTTGCCGTACTCAATTGCGCTTCCCTTTTGTTATCCATTCTGTAACTCTAATGGTCCACCGGTTATCTAACTTACGCATTACGTGGCCCGCCCAGCTCCATTTTTTCCCTCTTAATGTCAACAAGAATATCGCTTATCCCTGTTTGCTCTGTCATCCACACCGCTCTCTTCCTGTCTCTTAATGTTAGGCCTGTTATCCTTCGTTCCATCGCTCTTTGTGTGGTACTTAAACTTTTTTCGAGCTTCTTTTCTAACCTCCAAGTATCTGCCCCATATGTTAGCACTGGTAGAATGCAATGATTGTTGGCTTTTCTTTTCAACGACAATGGTAAGCTTCCAGTCAGGATTTGGTAATGCCTGACGTATGCATTCCAACGCAATTTTATGCTGCAAATTTCTTTCTCATGATCAGGGTCCCCTGTGCGTAATTGACTTAGATAAAGGTACTCCTTTACAGATTCCGAAGGCTGACTGGCGATCCTGAATTATTGTTCCCTTGCCAGGCAATTAAGCATTTCTTTGTCTTCTGCATATAAATCTTCAACCCCACTCTTACACTTTCTCGGTTAAGGTTCTCAAGCATTTGTTGTAATCAGTCCCTATTGTTGCTGAATAGGACAATGTCATCTGAAAACCGAAGGCTTCCGAGGTATTCGCCGTTGATCCGCACTCCTAAGCCTTCCCAGTCTAAGAGCTTGAATACTTCTAAGTATGCAGTCAGAACCATCGGAGAAAATGTGTCTCCTTGCCTGGCCCCTTTCTTGATAGGTGACTTTCTAGATTTTGTTAACTTTCTGGTGATATCTGGTGAATTTTGTGAGAAGTTACTTTATAGTATTCCACATACTGATATTCAACCCCACTCTTTCTCGGTTAAGGTCCTCAGTCATCTGTTGCAATTCGCCCTAAGTGTTGCTGAACTGGACAATGTCAACTGCGAAACGAACACTGCTGAGAAATTCACCCTTGATATTCACTCCTAAGACTTCCCCAGTAGTTTAAATAATTCTTCTAAGCATGCAGTGAATACCATTGGAGAGATTGTGCCCCTTTGCCTGACCCCTTTATTCATAGCAAACTTTCTACTTTTCTTACGGAGAACCGAGGTAGCTGTGTAATCTTAGGATATATTTCTCTACATATTCCCGTATGCCACCTGTACTCCTTGAGTACACAATGCCTTTATGACGGCTGGTATCTCTAATGAATCAAATGCCTTTTCACAAACTGTGATCGCCATATAGTTAGGCTGATTGTACGCCACCGATTTCTCTATTACCTGATCGATGAATGGGATTTGATTTATTGTAGAAAAACCCTTCCTGAAGCCAAATTATTTTGTTTGTTGACTGAAGAAACGTGTTGCCGTGATTCCGTTGAAAATCGTCTTGGTGAGTATCTTATACAAAAAAATTTACTCGCCTTCCCGGCCATGTGGAAGTGGACGTCCAGCAAAGCTGTCGAAAACCACCACTACAACTGCTGAGGGGGGTATGCAATGTTTCATTGCTTTACAGTAACGACAATAATGGTACTTTAGAGTAATGGACGTAATGTTAATTTTGGCAGCGCACCACTGCTGGTGATATTGGCGTTTCTTTTCCCTTGGCTGCTGCTTGTACTCACGCGGCTACTCGGGATCAGTGGCCATGCGTTGCCTACCCATAGCGGTGCTGCAACAACAATGACGTTAGTTGCTGGGCAGGTTGTTACACATACAGAGTGTTTCAGCGAACATTTTCAAACAGTTTTTGAAGTTTGCCTGTGGCAGTTCCTGAGCTCGTCTACTCGAAGAGGCGGGCATTAATTGCACAAAAATTGAAATGCCCAATCCTATATTTAAAAAAAAAGTCATTACACTTTAACTCATTACATTAAGGCCTGTATTGCAATTTAAAAATTCTAGCCAGGGAGATCGCAAAGAACTTAGCAGAGAAAGTCAGTGCAATTCCATTTACTTTCGTAACAAAATCTCGTTTTATGCATTGAAGCACAAAAGTAACTGGAACGCCAGTGCATTTCTCCGCAACGTTCGGGAATTATTATCTCGAAACTGGTGTGATCCTGAGAATTCATTCCAAGTGGATGCACCTTGCGAACTCCACGGATATAAAAATATAAGTTGCATCATTGACCGTAAGGTATTTAGGTGAAAACGTAATTAGTGAAGTTTAGTTAGCTAGTCGATTATACACTTAAATTTTTTTGTCCAAGTAATGTCCGCCTCTTCGACTAGACGAGTTCATGAATTAGGATTGTGCTATCTGCCTCAGGCAACCTTTAAAATTTCTGAAAATGCTTGCTGAAACACCCTGTATATCTTTTACGCATTTATATAGAGATTATTTTAGGCGCCTTTACAACCATGTTACATCCTTGACATCACATATCATTGTCAAACCATTTCACTATGCCACCATGCAGTATTTAGTCTGAACTGGTCCTTGCGCCATTAAAACTCTTGTTCCAACAATAACTCTCAATAATAACCCCATCAAGGGTACTAACCGTTGACATTTTTTTTTTGCTGTGGGCCTTGATTCTTACTTGAAGTACATTACGCATAAATTACATCTAAAGCGAAAAACAGCACATGGTATCTCGATGCTTATAAATGCACGTCCATTATCTAGCCTGAAAACCTCGCTTTCTGAATATCACGCCAGCATTCACAGTCATTTCACCTGCGGCGTTGCATCATTAGATAACACATATCCCTCTCAGCTACGTGATTTACAATGCATTCAGAACCAGGCCATCAGCATTGCTACTCTCCAATTCCTGCCGATGTAGTGCGTAGACACCTTTTAAGGGCATCATATTCTCACAATTCATAAGCTATTTAAACTTGTGAATCCTTTTGTAAACTATCTCCAGTAGAACATTATCTCAATAACTTTTTAACAGATAACACATTGGCAATCCAAACACAACTGGATTTTTATCAGCTAATAACTTCTCTTTGCCTGAAATGAAACCTAATTGTCAAAGCTGACTTCGTGACATTGCCCTTATAGAACTCTGCTCCAGCTAACACAAAGGCATCTCAGAGCATAGGCATTTTCAAAAGCGACACGTCGTTTTCGCTCCAATTGCGAGAACGTTACTGCAATGCCATTTATAGCAGTCTGTTTGCGGTATTAAGTTTTTAAGCAATATTTATCTATAAGGTCGTATTATATTACACTATATTATGGCTCGATCGTTTTCACTTCCTTTATCTTACAACATTTTTGCTGCGTTCCTTACAGCCTCCCGTCTTTTATGTATTTTCATTACGCCATTGGTTCTTTAACTTAGCTTTTGCTCCGTTGAAATCACATTGATTTGCTTTCTAAACATTGTACAGGTATTCCCCTTACAGCCCAGAGCCTCCTGTATATTTTGGCGCCATGTACATTTTCATGAGCAGATGTATAAATGTATCATCTTCTTTGATCACTGTGTATGGGCCCCTTCATATGTGCTACTCCAGTATGAAAAAAAAAATAAAGGATCGTTTATTATTTACCTTCTGCACGGCGCAATTGAAACGGCGTCATATATATTCAGATAATGTCGTTGGAAAATATATCGACATACGGCGCCTCTCGCCCGCTTTGCAGCGGAATCACAAGATATCGCAGCCTGACCATAGGGAAGTGGGCGTGAGAAGCTCTGCTGCACTCACACTTAAACATGACGTGTCTCTGCGGCTGCAATACGGTGTGTTGCTCACTGCTCCAATGCTAATCGCATTAAAGTCGACATTCGTCGTGATGTGGGTTCTGCCAGCATTTTCCCCTTTCCTCCAAATTTTTATTCTGGTGGCTACCTGTGGTCGTCCAGTTTTGTCAGACTGATACTTGTGCTGTAGACATGGTTTCCTCGTACTCAACGCTTGCGCAGCCAATATTTATTTATTTTTACGCGTCACTCGTTCCACTTTGTGACAATGCGTGATGGTGCGTTTTGTAAGTATTCGGAAATGGTCTTAGGACTCTATAAGCTGAAACGAGTGGATGGTGGCAAGAGTATCACTTAATAGTACGTCGTGTATACAAGTGCAAATAACGGTATTGCATGTATGCAAAGAGTGGCACAAACAGCAAAAAAAAACGTGCACAGGATAATTTGAGGCTAGTAAAAGCTTATTTGGTGGCCTACAATAGTGTAATACGTACAAAGTAACAACACATGTTATACCCCGTTCACCAACTGGGTATTCGGCTTGCTACAGGCGCCTTCAGCACGAGCCCTGTAGAGAGCCTGTATGTTGAGTCGGATGAATGGTCCCTGCATCTCCAAAGAGCGTATTTAAGCCTATCTTACTCCCTGAAGGTAAAGGCAGATGTAGAACATCCATGTCATTCCACTATAAGCGACATATCGGCTGCCAGGCTGTATCAAAACCGGCCGTCTGTGAGGACTCCTTTGTCCCTGCGTCTAGAAGCGTCGGCTGAAGAAACAGGCATACTAGTTCAAGAGAATGTCTTAACGGCACCTAGTCCACTTCCACCACCTTGGGAGTGGCAGACTATTGAGCGCGATGCCTCTTTCATAGAGGTCTCCAAGCACGCACCTGAGGCTCATATACGTTCGCACTTCCTAGAGCTTCAGGCGAAGTACTCGTGGGCAGAATTTTACACAGACGCTTCCAAATCTTCTGCTGGTGTTGCTTACGCAGCTCTGGGACTGTTTTTTTTTCAACATCTGGTGCACTAAATCCGCATACAAGTATTTTTACAGCGGAAGCATACGCAATCCTTTCGGCAGTTAAATAAATAAAGCTAGCGAATCTTACCAAAGCAATTTTGTTCACAGACTCATTGAGCGTCGTTAGAGCTTTAATGAGTCTGCGAAAACACAGGAATTCAGTTTTTAACGAACTCTAGAGCTGGTTATGTTCAGCTTACATGGGCAACCAAGTGGTCATTGTGTGCTGGGTACCTCGCCATAAGGCATAAAAGGCAATGTAGCTACAGACGAAAGTGCCACGTCAGTAGTTTTTAAGTATATATACGGACACAAACATAGCCATCCCTCCCACAGACCTAAAGCCTTTCTTGCGCCATCAGTTACGGAGATCTTGGCAAAGACAGTGGGACAGCGAAGTGTCAAACAAGCTACATATGATCAAACCAAGAATAGGTAAATGGATGTCCGAGAAAATGGCAAGACACAAGGAAATGCTTCTTTGCAGGTTAAGAATAGGTCATACCTATTACACACACTCTTACCTCCTTTCTGGTAGCGATCCTCCAAAATGTGATAGGTGTGGAGACATTCTTACAGTCCTCCATGATCTTGTCCAGTGCCCTGAAATAGAAGCCCAGCGTAAAAAGTACTTTTATCCCGCATATCGTGACATCCCTCTTCACCCAACATTCTTTCTTAGCCATGAGCCGCTTTTTGATTTTAATACAGTCTTAAAGTTTTTAGCAGACGTAAACACTTTACAAATAATCTGGCCAGGGTATCTGTAGCGCAGCCTCGTCTTGCAGGCTGCAGCTGCAATGCAAAAAGTTTGTACAGCACGTTCCTCTCAGCCCTTGATTTCAAAGGACCTCTTGAGGCAGTAGTGCTATTGTATACGTTTTTGTACATTAATTCGTAATGTAATTTTTATAGTCATAACTCTAATAATAAGTCATTGTCATTATTTTAATACCAATATATTTTACGCATTTTGCAGCGACTTGATTTTAGGCGTTTTTACAGCCACGCTGCATCAACCATTTATAACTCATATACCACTCTATTTATAGCACATTGAAAAACCATCACCATTTGGCAAGGCGCTCTTTGGCCATATTTGGCCCTTGCACCAAAAAAAAAAAAACCAACATGTTATTATTGTTGTTGGTATGAAATAAATGTATATGAGCCAGACTCATTTCATTTGACTTCGTCGTACAAACCAAGACATTCAGATAACGCTAACTTCTCAGGATCCTTTAGTGTGTAATATGTTCCTTTGTGTACTATAAAAATTCACGTTAGCGAAGCTGTGAAAGAGTGCGATCCTGCATTACTGCTTTCATGAGACAGCACAAGAGCAAACGTTATGTTGGAAGCGTAGGAGACGTGAAGCCTTGCTTCTAATGACTTATTCCTTAATCCTTACACTTCGCACTGACCTGTTTTTTCTTTCTCTCTCGCAACCTACGACACGGACAGAAAGAAGGCCTCCACTTCCTGCCGGTAAGCCGGGGTTATCCTGATCATTTTAAGATTTGCATGCTGCATGCCGAAAGTCAAGATCAGGAGCTGAGCGTATTTACATCAATGTTTCCATCGGTCGCTTCCTGTTTCATTGTAAATACCAGGTCAATAGTAGAGTTAGTTGGTAAGGCATAATGTATAATTCAGCGCAATCCAAACCCGCATATAGACAGATTGTGTCCAAACCGCAATGTCCCGCCTATTCTGTCAACGTGCGTGTGTAATTTGCTCTGATGTATGCACGTTCATCGGTAGAGCGCTGTGAAAGTAATTTCTAAGTTTTCCGTATCATGCGTAATGTAGGCTAATTTGATACTATTCTCCATAACCTTTTTTTCAATCCTAATATTCCTCTGGGACGGAATCTTGATGGTTTTAATCGTCAAAGCACTAACGCGGGCTTACCTGAGGGGTTGGTAAGGTATAAGAGCTGGATTTCTATAATATTTACATTCGTCATTGCAGTAATACTTTCCAGCGCAGTAACGCAATAACTTAAAAATAAAATAAAATGAAAAAAGTGAAAGCTTTCACTCGCTGCAGTGACTATCTGGCAATTGCGTTCAGCTGCTAACCACGAGGTTTTACGTTCGATATACGGCCATAGTGGCTGCATTATGTCGAGGGCGGAATGCACGAACTCCTGCGTACCGTGTCTTGGATGCACGCCCAGTAACGCCAGGTGACCTAAATTAGTCCTGAGCCCATCCCTAGCGGTATTGTTTGCTGTTTCCCTGCTAAACTCAAGGTCACGGGTAGAATACAAGCCGCGGGGGAGAATTTTGATTGCGCCCTGCGTGCTTACATTTAGGCGCACTTAAAGAACTCTACGTGGCCAAACATAATGCAGAGTCCTAGAATACGGCGCATCTCATAATAAGATTGTTGTTGGTGCCGAACTGCAGAATTTAGTTTATAACATTTTTGTCCAAGGGGGTTCAAGAGGTGTCCAAGAGAAATTAGCTTATTTTATAATGCGATTTTTTTTTCAGCTTAGACTTCTAAAATTATTTTATTATTAGTTGAAACTTCCTCATTTGGAAATTTTCATAAAAGGTTTCTTTCCTTGTCCGTGAGAAGAAGGGAAAGAAAGCAGGTTGGTTTTGGTTAATCGTGACCATATGAAGCCGACAGGCAAAACGGGGTGTTCAACATTTGCCTGTCATGGCTCTGTGGACCACTGGCTAACGGTCTGAAGGCTAGATCTTGAAAATCTAAACAACGAAGGTAGTGGCTAGATTAATAGCTATCACCGCAGCAAAATTAACAGCAGAAGGCGCACGTAATGCGGAGGTTCTGGCATGAGCTCCTACTGGCGCTAAGTTACATTTTCTTCCATTTCCGTTTTGAATTTTCTTCGTCATGTTCTACATTTCAACTACAACCACAGCTAATTTCCCCTATATTCCTTTTCTTCATTGTCTATTGGATTTACATATTCTTTTCTTGTCAGAATTCAGGCTACTGCTTGGCGCCCTCACCATTTCTATATAAATTTTTTGTGAGGCGAAAGAGCATGAAAAACTCTAAGTCGCAGCAATAGACTGAAGAACACCCGGTTCTAATCGAAGATTAAGAATTAGTAGAAGGTGAAGAGTGTGTACGTTTCCAGTATGACAGCTGTATGACGAAAAGCCAAGCATAGATAGCTTATCTCTAGCTTGCTCGGCATGCTGTTCTTGAGTCAACCTGCCCCCCATAGACATAGACTCTGACCTCGCCCCCCCCCCCCCCCCCCATCGCCCCACCCTCGATGTTGAATTATTTACTCGGACGGATGATGACGCTGTCATGTTTCAAGTGGATTTCGCCCCTAAGAAGAGTGCGCACGAAATAACCACCGAAGCGAAATATTTCTTTACCTTGCGTCATCTGCCGCAAGCAAACATTCAAGAGTGCACCGAAGTGGATATACTATTGATTGAGAATTTTGGAAAATTAGTAAGCTTGCAACTCACCTGTAACTCTTTATTACATAGAAAAGTTTTTTTTTTTTATGCGACAAAGGATACAGCGAAATTGATAGACCTCTCCTGGGGTACGTCACACCGCACCGGCGACGTCACAGCATGACGTCACCGGCGCACGTGCGTGATTCTGGTTGGCAAATAAACAGCCGCCGCCGGCTTTCTGCCTGGTGCAGTCGCGCTTTAGTTGGTGTAGGTGGGCGCCTCGTGGATGCGTGTTTTCATTTCTTTTATTTATCTTTTACTTTTACGTGAACCTCCAGAATTCTCTTGCCAACCAGATTAGCAATAATGTGTGTATGAGAACATCGGCGTGTGGTAAACTGCATGATGAAAATGTGGCGACGCTGTCCTTTTTACTAGTGGTCTGCGATGGATTGTCCAATGAAGAATATCGGCTTTTCAATGGATGTGTTCCACATTTGTTGTGGTAAAGTGTGCGGTGAGAACAGCGACGATATCGGCTCATCGTAGCGTGGGGAAATGGACCACATTATGTGTGTGTGCGCGCGCGCGCGTTGTGTACTACGCGATAAGCAATACATCTCGCTTGCGAGACTGTGGACGCGTGTTGCGTGTAATAAAAACAGTCGTAGTGATCAGGCTCCGATAGACATTCAGGAACAGTAATTATTGAACAAGTGAGATTGAATGAGACGCGATGATTAGTGAGCGCATGTATTCGGGGCCATTCGCGCTGTGTGCCGAAAAAAGTGAAAGAAAAAAAACCTTATTTTGAGCACAATTTATCGCCTGAGAGGTATGGCTACGAATGAACTTGTACGATGGTTTGACCGCTGCCGAAGCTGCGTGTATACATTTGATCACGGGAAATGCCCTAAAGGCAAGCCACTGAAATTATCGTGATTTAATGCAGATCTCACTGGTCTTAAGTAAAATTGTACTTTCTTTTTTTTCGTTATTGGTGCATTCCCCTTCATGGTACGGACTTTACGCCTTGATGAGGCACATAAACATGCAAAACTTAGGTCTTGTAATGTTGAGAGCAGCAAAGTATGCAGCAGACACAGCGAAGTTAGCGCGCAACGGATCATATACTTAAGTTTTGCTTTGTACATTCACATGCCCGAGACAAATATTTAAAATTAAATTATGGTGTTTAACATCCCTAAGCTGCACAGAGGCTTATGGGGGGCAGTGTAACGAAAGGCATCGGTTTAATTTTGTCCACCTAGGGTATCTTACCATGCTCCCAAAGCAGCCTAATACGTTTTTCTGCATTTCTCCCTCATCTGCATTTAGGTGCTTCTACTTGGTACGGCTCCATTGAGCCGCCGTATAGTTGTAGACGAACTTCATCTTGTATATCGTTTGGTACAGTGTAAAAGGGGCGCAAATCATTGCATTCATGACAATGCAATGCAAATTTGTGTTCGAAGACCAGTCATTTAGCGAAGTAGCACTTTGCCACCGCGAAAATGTGCACAATCTGTGACAAAATGTTCATTTTCGGGGAGTAATACATTTTTGTGGATGTTTGATCTACGGAAGAGGCGCACTTTTACGAAATCACCACACGCTGACTTACGGGAACCATGCACTCGGCAACAACTCTACGTTGTTGTACCGGTAAAACGGGGACGATTATACTTCATAAGCACAGTTCGGAAATACTTTCACTTCAAAAAATCGCAATATGCGGGACTTACGATCGCGGCAGTTGATATACAAGCAGCGCTCTTCTGCAGGGAGAAGAGGTCGCACGAATGTTTTTTTTTTGCCAACCAGCGCCCACTTCGAAGGCGCGGAAGAGGGGAGGGGCCCCCACAGTGACGTCAGGCTGTTTGCAAACAGAGAGAGGTCTATTAGAGCATGTCGAAGCTTTGGTAAATGCGTCCAGAGATCGCAAACTTTGGGCATTGCTCCTGGCAACATCTTCAGTTGACGAATACCATTCGGCCTCGCAAGTTATTCGTTGATAAGCTGAAATTATTTATAAATTCTAAAACATAATTATTTCGAATTTATCTACATGAGAAGACAAAGAGCATCGTCTGCTTCTTTATGGTGTACAGCTTCAGAATTAGTTTTCTTTGTGATTTACAAGTATTTAAAGAAACAGTCAACAGCGACTGGCAACTTCTACTAAAGATGTATTTTTCTAACATAACAGCCAGTGCGGCCAACTTGTTTTCAAAGGGGTTCTTAAGGTTACACAGAAAAGTCACTAACTTTCTGGTGAGCTTATGGTGAACAATTTCGCTAAAATTGTTCCTGAAGCCGTGGATACACATTAACACAATATAGCCGTTTCGAGAATACTGTAATATAAGGTAACATGGCGTAACGTGTTTACGGAAATGTTTATCGTTCGTCTAGTGTCCTGTAGTCTTGGCAGTTAAAGAATAAACCGTGAATTTACCAGCAGGGTGGATAAACTTACTGTTGTATTAAAAAAACAATGCAGCATGTGAACTTTTTCGTAATCTGCCATTACAACTCCAGCACTGTACAAATGAATATGGGTCACCTAATTTTGCTTGCGAAAGGGGACACATGTACGATAATGTGCCATCATATTTTTCGGGTTTTCGTCTCTCATGAGAAGAAAATTAAAGTTGCGACACGATCATCGTCATGTTGGCAATGCTAATTACGAAACAATTACGCAGTTCAAATAATATGTTAGCGCCTTTTGATTCATGTGAAAGAACGCTGTTCTACTTATTCTTCCGTAAGTCATGAGAAGTGAAAGCGGTATGTTTGGTTTCGGGTGAACAAGCCCCGCCGCCGTGGTGCGTACACCTCTCTCCACTTCATATGTCTATTTATTGACCTATCCACGTGCTCTGTTTTAAACCTAACCACAAATTTTGTTGCAACAAGTGTTGCTAATTCAGTTTACCCGTTTAATCTAATCCCAGGTGTGCGATCGCTCACCACTTTAGCGTATTTAGTTAAGAGAGAGCTACCCCTTCATTCAAGTGGGAATTTTATAGAACTGAAAAAAAAGCAGCCTGTGATCTCCACAAATACAGAACACTGCTGGGTGTGTTCAGATATGTTTGGGTGGGCATTTACGGCGACCATCTTGAAGTTTGATCAAAAATATATATTTCGCTCTGTGATGCCCAAGGAAGACGAAAGAAAATGGAATTTTGAATGAAAAAAATGTGTCTTCATAACAAAAATATCGAAGCGCCCGCTCAGCCAGAAGTGCTTTTTGCAAAATTTGCTGAATTTGCAATAAGGTTACCTCGTAATGAAAAAATCACAGGCCTGCGCGGCACACGCAGCACAGTCACAGCGTAAGCTGGTGGAGTGGCTCAAGAGTAGCTCCAATTTGGGCACCACGCACAACATGGCCTTCGCGCCAGTCTGTTCGCCTCGTTTTGACGAAAACGATCTGAACTGTTCGCCCGGCGTCGACGGCGAGCTCCGGCTAGTAATGCTCTCTTCACAGCAATATCCTGAGCCCGATCAAGCCTTACAACTAGAACTTACGTGTCGGGGGCGCCGCGTTTGCAGGCACCTTAACTAGATGGCGCCACCACACTGGCGGAGGCTCGGCAGCTCGGGAGCGCGTTGATTGCGCGCCTCGTCTGAATCGCATATTGTCGTCTGCGCCTGTGGACGCTGCGTTTGCAGGCATGTTACCTAGATGGCGCCACCATATTGGCGGAGGCTCGAGTCGTCTCACCTTGCGTTTGCCTTAGGGTATTTTTCAAGGTCTATCCACATAGGTCGCGAAGCTTCGGGCGAAAAGCGGTTCAGAACCAATTGTCACCGACATCAGCAAGGGTGGTTATGGGAGCAGCAATTAAAGCGCCACTATGTTTGGAGCGAATAAACACTGGGAAAGAAAGAAGCGGGTTTTTTTTTCAATTGAAGCGAGATGCAGTTGGATTCATTCAGCGAAAATAAAATTCCTAATTCATTTTATATACGCATGGCGAGAAAACAAGATACAACTCTATTTTACTTGATCATTATCAATAAATACCTTTTTTTCAGCGCCGATCGATAGCGGCTGGCGTTGACGCCGCTATCACTTGCAATGCAATGCAGCTCTTGGAGTGCGTGGAAAGGCGCGCTCGTAAAGTTCACCTGTTACAATACGCCCCCCTCACATGTTGTGTTGTTTTGCACGTCGACGTTTCTGTGAATTAGGTGACGCGGGTAGTTTTATTGTTTCTTAACCTGTGCCGTCAAAAGTAGTGAGTTGCGGCCGTCAGAAACGTGTTTACTTTAGTTGATTTCGTGCGACTAGCGCTAGACGACGGGCTTGGCGTCCGACGAAAGGACAAGCACTCTACGTAATCTACGCCCAAAGCGTTCGTCGGCCTCCAAAGAAAGTATGTTCTGTGCAGCGATGCGACTTCGACGCCCGTACGGCTGATCTTTTTTTTTGCATCGCTGTCCACGCTGAAAGTTCAGAATGCCAATCAAGTCGAATGTCGGGGCATTTGAATATACAGCTCTAATGGCAGGCCTCCGAAAACAAATTTCGCGCCTATGTGACATGGGTACCCTTTTAAGAGTTGTTTACTTTTTTTCTGAAAAAAACTGCCTTGTGTCCGTCTTCTTTCTTGGTGGTGAAGTTGACTCTTGTGACTTGTGTGATTCTCTGTGCTTCGTCGCTGCTTACCACTTATCACCACACTTCACTGCACTGTCGCGTACGTTTCACTATTTGCACTGTTCACAGCACTCATGAGTTCAATATTCGCACCACTTCACATATGTACATTTGTTTTGTCCGCGTTATGTTATCACTGCTTGGTCAGTCCATCGCCCTACTCATAAAATCTGCCCCCACATTCTGCCGTCCCTTAATGTACTCTATGTGGAAAGTAAGGCTCCCTCTCATTATATCTGTTATACGTCGCCTTAGCTTTATATACGCGGGCTACTCTGTTAAGCACTGCATCTCGCTCCGCCCAACTTCTATTCGTTCGGGTAGATCTGAAGATCCTTCCTCTACCTTGTTTCTCTGCCTGGGGCCTGTCCACTGTTTGTATGTTATCTCGTGTATCCTCCTTGGGCTCGACTCGTCCCATTCCCAATTTGTGCCCCACAAATTCCCTGGCCTTGTAGCCTATCTCACGCTTGGTTGGCTCTATTGTCAACCCTATGTGCTTGTCATCGGCAATCGCCAAACAGACACCAGTCTTCTCCTCGTTTTTCCCCTTAGCCATCCGTCTTTTGGCATACGTCACATCATTTTATATATCGTTTCACATCGCTTTGCACTCCCACCCAAAAGAACTCTTCTGTTATTTTTGTAACGTGTCTTTGATTCCCTGGTGACCTGCCGTTACACTATCATGCCCTAACTTCAGTAATTTATTCCTCAGTTCCTTGGGGACCATCAACTGTAATACTTCCCTACCTGAACTAAATATACATTTCCCGTACAATAAATTATTCTTCTTTATAAACTCCGCTACTGTCCGACTCCTTTCCCTTTGCACCCGTTCCCCTATCTTCTGTTCACATTTTCTTATCGACTCATGCTTGTTCGGCATTTCTCTAAATTCTGCTACAGTTATATTTAACCCCTTCACGGCCGTAACCTGCAATGCTGGCAGAGGTTTGATGCCCTTACTACTTGCTCGTGTTTACACTGCAGCTGCTACGTCTGTGTCTTGCATTTCCTCCTTTTGCGCTTCTGAGCGTCCCTTCTCTTCTACGTCTTTTCGGTCCTCTTCCATTTTGGGTCGGGATCATCTGCCTTCCTCACTGCCGGTATATTTCCCACAATCAAATCATAGAGGAGATCGTCTACGCATCTTGCTGTGACTAGTCATGAGTGCCGGGTGTCGATATTTGGATCTGTGCCTCTGGCAGATACTTGACGGACTTGTCTACCAAGAATACTGGTTTAAAGTATCCGGTATGTGGCACTAAACTCTTCCTCACTAAAATTGTATTTGCTCCTGTGTCTCTCAGCACTGTAACCTTGTGCCCTTCTACCTCGCCTTCCACTACAGGCATGTCCTGGTCTCTCTGTCCATCCTCTCTTGACTTCACAATGCATGCAGTCTTATCCATGAATCTGGTCCTGCATTCGTCTGCTCTGTGACCTTTCTTTTGGCACATCTGACAAACTACCGGTGCTTCGTGACGATTACCTCTCACTCGACAGTTCATCGCTACATGGCCCAACCGGTTACATAGGAAACACCTCTGCGGTCCCCTTGGTCTCTTCATTTGTCCTTGATTCCTCACCTTTTCTACTGCTGCTGCGTGCGTATCTTTATCACTCTTGCCTAAATTCTTCAATCCTTGTGCCTCTACGAACTGTTCTGCCTGTTCGGCCATCGGCTTTACCGTTTGTAACTTTCTGTCTTTGAGGAATATTGCCAAACTGTTACTACACCTGGCCAGAAATTGTTCACCTACGAATTTGTCACGAACTGCTTCATATGCTTTGTCAGTCTCCGACAACTCTATCCACCTCTCAAAGTAATTAGTTAGTCGGCATGCGAACTGTTTGCCTGTCTTACAGTCTTCTGGCTTACACGACCGAAACTCCTCCCAAAACCCTTCTGCCGTCAACCTAAATCTCTGTAATAAAGTCTTCTTCACCTTGTCGTAGTCTAGTGATTCTTCAGCTGACATGCACCCATATACACTCAAAGCTTCAGCCACTAAACATAGGCTTAAGGCGTTAGCCCACTCGCTCTTCTCCCAGCCTTGCCCGACCCCTATTCTCTCGAACCGATGCAAATATGCATCCAAGTCGTCTCTTCACTCATCAAAAGGAGCCATTAATTTTCTAGGGCAAATCCACTTTGGTCTGGAAGCAGCTGAGTCGGATGACGCCAATCCGGGTGAACTCGTTCCGTCGCGAGAACCCGCGCCCATCTCCGCTAGTCTTATTTTTAGCTCTAGAATTTCTTTCTCGATTTTATGCTGTTGTTCACGCTCTACGCGTGCTCATTCGTGCTCCTTCTCTTTCTCTTGTCGAGTGTACTCAAAAAATGTCATGGTCTCGTCCTTTGACAGGTTTAAATCCTTTGCTATCGCCGCCAAACGTTCCCACTCCATCTTTGCAACTCCCGAGTATCGGTGACTGGGCTAAGATAGCATCCGGGACGGATCCTGGCAAGCTCGCCAATTGTGATGCTTTTTGTCACCGATCTCGGGGGCGTGCGGGTGTTAGAAGAGATGGAGAAGAAAGACGGATGGCGACTCAGCAAACAGATTTTTTAATAACACGCAACTTCAAAACTAGAACTAAAAATCAAGCACACCCAAGCACACTGCGAGAAAAAATACTAATAAAGATACAAACTAAAGCCTAATATACAAAACAAGTTCTACTTTGCGCCTACGCTCGTCCGTGGCGGCTAATTCTTCGAAGTCAGGCAACCCTGTCCTATCTCTGAGACGCTACGAATAAGAGTCACCTTGCTGCACTCGTCGTTGCACGTTTGTCCGAGTCGGAAGCTCGTCGGCCCTTTTTCTCAGAGTTCAGCGCTCTCGTCGACTCTGTAGTCGTCTCTGCCTTGCCGTCGTCGTGTCGTCTCTTATCGGTGGTCAGCTCGTCGGTACCTCATCGGTGATGAGCTCGTCAGTGATTCTTCAGTGACGGCGTTCGGCGTTGCTTAGGCCCACCTGGATAGGCCTAGCGTCGGGATGCGTCGCAACTTCTTCATGAGTGCCGACGTGGCGTCCCGCGGAGAATCGAACGTGCCGGTCTGCCGCAGAAGGGGGATCCTCTCTGGGGTGCTCGGTCCTACCGTGAGAGGCTGCAGCCAGCCCAGGAGCCTCACTCGAACTTTCCGAGGTCGACGGCCACACCTTGGACGGCCAACGTCACGGACTCGGCCAGACCCCCAAGTCTCCCGTCGCCAGAGCGGAGCTGGCGCTGCGACCTTCTTGGCCCGGAGCCAGCGTCGATAATCCACCTACAGCGCCGTTCATCCCCCGATCACGCCTCGGCTCACGTACCTCGAGAGCTCGTGCCGTTCCGAACACTGTGCTTCACGTGCGCTTCTTCTGTTTCGCGCCGCAGGCGGCCTCTTACATATGACAGCCTATGAGAACAAAATGACGTCACTTCTGTTTTTAACGGATATGACGTCAAATTATTTTTTCTTCCGCCGGAAGTGTTCCCTTCTCACACAGATGGCGCTAAGCCCCATGAACCGCCAATCAGCCGCCATGTTTTGAACGCATGCACTTCTATGGAAGCTTCGCTACCAGGTGTATTTACCTTGTATTTTCCGTGGCCCGATAGCAAGCGCTTGCGTGGCTCAGTGGTAGAGTATCCGGCTCCCAAGCAGCGGGCGCGTGTTCGATGCCGGCGGGAATCCGGTACTTTTTCTCGTTTCCGACGATAGCGGTTACGCGGCGGATGCTGGTGGCGGCATCACCGTGACCCGGAACGGCTATAGGAATGAGCCCATAACAGCTTACGCTGTAAAAGTGTTATGCCTACAGCTATAAAATATTTAGTGATAGAGTGCGGGTGAATACGGTCGATTCTAATAAATTATTACAAAGTATATACGACTACATTATTGGGGAGAAACGAAATCGCCGGAACGCAACACTGCAGAATTCTGGTGAAATTTGAGATATTTTTTATGTATCTGTGAAGAGCGCAGTTTTCAACCGTTGTAAGCGAGTTGCCACGAAAGTGGTTGAAATCAGAAGAAAGTATCTTCGCTCTAGGTGGCACTAAAGATCAACGATAAGCACTTATAATAAGGCGCCTTGGTAAATTCGAGGTGGTGTTGACGTGACATAATTTCTAATCGCTCATTGCTCTCTCGCGGTTAGAATATGGTTACCGGAGGAGAGTTGTACGTGATTGCATTACATGACCTCAGGGCAAAGTGATAAGCGAGGAGGATTATTAGATACCGCAAGGTAGCGTTGTAGTTCAGTTTATTTTGCGTAAAAATGCGCAAGTTGTCCTGATCGGAAAAGTATTATTGGAAAAAAAAAGGTTGGAAGGTGATTAACTCTCTTGTGGAAATACATCAAAGACAATGTCTTCTTTAATAAGTTGGTGCTGTGAATGGAGTGGAGTCACTGCCCAAGGCTTTTTATCCCGTCACCCCTCGAGCGAGGAGAGTTGAAAGAGCGTCGCCGTGCTTGAATGTCTTTACTGCAATGTCTTCGGGATCGGCCCACATCTTTAGATTCCACTACTTTCGGGATTGGCCCAAAGTTTTACGTGGCACATACCCACCAAAATGGCAAATTTTTAAGGCTGCTTTATCGACGGGATGGGCCAACATTCTTAGAAAGTATTATATGTGGTGTCGGCCTACAAATAAGGCTTGAAGCTGAAATACCCGTTGCGGAAAAGGAAGCGGAACTTACTAAGGAAGAGTTGTTTGAAAATGTAAATGTCATTAAATATCGCTACTGACAACTTGAGAAGCAACGCGTAGTTGCGCCTTCCTCAGTGATTACTCTAACCATGATCTGCCCAGCCCTTACCGCATAGGAAAAATCATGAGTGGCTGGAGGCGTTGCTCTTTCGTGCTCAGGTGCCGTTCTTTAATAACGGCGGAGGAAGCCATTTTATCAAAACATGTTTGTTCCATGAGGTCCGTAAAATAAAATGTTGCAGTGGCTTAGCTCGGCTATGCCAGGATATACGTAGCGTTAGCAAAGGTTCGGCTGATTAATCTTAGATTTCTTGGTTGTCTAGATTGTCAAGGATTAGCTT